>NW_021680750.1:0-22947 GCF_001412515.2 Diachasma alloeum
AACCTATTGAGAACTCATTGAGAATCAAAAATCCTATTTTCAGTAGTAACACTAGTGCTTCAAAATATCCGATTAATTTTGGAGCGCGGGTGGTATTTGACGGATTATTTTTCTACTCGGANAGTGAATTGAGAGTTAATTGAAAATCAAGAATCCAACTCTCAATTTTTTTGAAACTATTGAGAACTCATTGAGAATCAAAAATCCTATTTTCAGTAGTAATACCACTAGTGCTTCAAAATATCCGATTAATTTTGGAGCACGAGTGGTATTTGACGGATTATTTTTCTACTCGGATTTCGGCCAAGCAGAGGGCAGTGAACAGCACCCGGATACATTTACACAGTCATACATTTATAACGCACTTTTTTGTTTATCTGTCAGACAGAATATTGAACGCGAAATGCGTTGAAAGATGAGAAACATTTGAAAAGCTACCAGTAAATTTCCTTCGGAATTATTTTTAGACATTTCCGAAATAAAATTGACAGCCTCAAATACTGCGCTCTGATTGGCTGAAATCCGAGTGAGAAAAATAATCAGTAGTAATACCACGAGATGTCCAAAATTATCGGATATTTTTGCAGATTAAAATCCCGAGCGCGCAGCGCCAGGGATGAAAAAATTCACGGATGAAAAAATTCAACCCACGGTTACTCGTTCAATGAGCGCGACGCCGCCCGTTTTTGTCTATTTATATTTTTGTTTTTCTTGACGTTTACAAATCCTTAAAAATTAGAGTTCCTAGTTCAATCTTTTTATTGAGCGTTGGCATTGTCTGTTTTTTTCTCCAAAAATTTGTTTAGCTACAAAAAAAAGACAAGTCGAACGGAAAGAAAAGCGCGCCGCGCCGCTCCGCCCGGTGCGAGTGAATCTCTGTCGACCACTCGAGCGAGCTACATTTACTTCTTCATTCACTGCCACATTTGAAAGACGCACGTAGCGGTAGGCGCCAACATGGCAACAGCGCGCTCGGTTTACTCCAGCGGCGCTGCGCTAACCGTGCGATAAACGAAGGCTAGCGGCCGAGCGCGAGTGATCGAGGGTTAATAGAAATATTTACCTAGCGAATTGGTTAGAAACTTCTATTGGATATCTATTGAACTCTCAATTAGTTTTTGGCCGATTTTATTGAGACGTTTAACAAAAAATATTCAATAGAAAAAGTCAATAGAATTCGATTTGTTTTCTATATAACTTATTCTATTGAGATATTTTTTATAGAATTTCCTCTTCTCAAATTTTCGAACTTTTTTTTTGATGTTCTTGATGAGAACAAAAGGAAAATAGTAGAAAATTTGACCCAAGGACATTCTACAGAAAATATCTGAGAAGTATAAGTTACATAGGAAAATCGAATTGCACTGACTTTTTCTATTGAATATATTCTATTGAACATTTTACTAGTATCGGCCAAAAACTAGTAGAAAATTCAAAACAAACTGTAATAGAAATTCCTAACGAATTCGCAAGATTTTTCTTGAAAATTCTTAGGTTTTCGAGAAAATTCCATGAAAATCTTCCGGATTTCGAGAAAATTATAGGAATGACTCAATAATTTCCAGTGTTTGAGAGAAAATTGAGAGTTAGTTGAGGATTCGTGCAACGAGGACTACAATGCATTTTATGCTAGCCCCTCTCAATATTATCAACTTTTTTTGAAAATTGAGAATTGGATTTATAATTCTTGGTGATCTCTTTATTTCCAATCAACTTTTTCGGAATTGAAAATTAATCCCAGAACAATTTTAATATTTTTTTTTTCAAAGATAATGTGAAATGAAATTTCTAGTGAACGGAAATTTAAACTTGGAACAGGAGCCGAAAAAAAGCGGAAAATGTGAAAATCGACTCCTAGCCATTCGTTGGAGCCTAGAAGAAAGATCCATTTCAAGGTTGAACGTGAGTCAACTTTGGGCCAACTCTGCATTGACTTTTGGTCAACTTTGGGTCAACTTTAGCTTGGCCTTGGGTTAACCTTGGCTTGACCTAGTGTTTCCCGATCTAGGATTGATACTTGTATCGATATTTTTTGTTCCGATATTCGATATTTTTGATTGATATTTGCGCATCGCGATATTGGGTGTATCGATATTTCTGGGTTGGGATCGATATTTTCTCAGGGACAAGTAATGAGAAAAAAAATTAATCTAAAAAATATTCATAAGGGATTTAAAGACCAGGGAGGTCACAAGAATAAGATGATTCATCGGAGTCAAAATATCAGAAGGGACAAAAGGATCACAAGAGGATGGTCAAATTTCAAGAGGGTCAAACATCACGAGGGTCGAACGTCACGAAGGTCACAAGGGGATGATCAAATTTCACGAAGATCAAAAGCTACAAGGGTCACATTGAGACGATCAAGTTTCACACGGATTAAAAGTCACAGGGGGACGATCAAATTTCCCGAGGGTCAAACAGCACGAGGATCACAAGAGGATGGTCAAATTTCAGGAGAGTCAAACGTCACGAAAGTCATAAGGGAATGCCTAAATTTCACGAAAGCCAAAGGTCACGGGGGTCACAAGGGGATGATCAAATTTTACAAGGGTCAAAAGTCACAAGGGTCACATGGAAACAAGGTTCACAAGTGTCAAACGTGATGAGCGAAACAAGGAGACGATCAAATTTCACGAGGGTCAAACACCACGAGGGTCACAAGGGCATGGTCAAATTTCACAAGGGTCAAACGTTACGAGGGTCACCACGAGATGGTCAAATTTCACAAGGGTCATAAGGGGATGGTCAAATTTCACGAGAGGCAAATTTTCACGAGGGCCACAAGGAGACGGTCAAATGTCACGGCAGTTAACCGACACAAGGGGACGGTTAATTTTCACAAGGGTCAAACTGAGAGGGTCACAAGGGGACGATCAAATTTACGAGTCAGTACGAAAGTCACAGGGAGATTGCCAAATTTGAACTTTCCAGGGCCCGAAATATGATTCCGTGAAAAATTCAATAAACTTGAATAATGAACACCATTATCTTTCCTACAAAGAGTTGGAGATTGTTCCATGTGATTCTTAAAGATCGTTAAAGCATCGTATTTCCTTGTGACTCTTGTGATCCTTTGCTCCTCGCTCCTTTGACGTTGGACCTTCGTGGAAAATGACCATTGAAACATTCAAACGTCATAACATTTCATTATTCCTTTGTGACTCTCGTGACATTTGACCCTCGTAAAATTTGACCATCCCCGTATGACTCTTGTGTCGGTTGACTCTCGTGAAATTTGACCGTCTCCTCGCGACCCTCTTGCTGTTTGACCCTCGTGAAATTTGACTATCTTCTTGTGACCCTTGTGTCGGGTCACTCTCGTGGAATTTGATCGTCTCTTTGTGATCCTCGTGCCATTTCCATCCCGTGAAATTTGACCAACAAAAAAAAACAAAAATTCTAAGAGAATTAGAATTTAGAGAGAAAAAATTTCCGCTTCACCCAGCCGGGAATCGAACCCGGGTCTCCCAGATACGCGCCGGGCACATCCCCGTGAGACCCTCGTGACGTTTGACACTTGTGAAATTCAACCACACTCTTGTGACCCTTATGACGTTTGACTCTTGTGAAGTTCGACCATCCCCGTGTGACTCTCGTGCTGTTTGCCTCTCGTGAAATTTGACCATCTCGTTTTGTCTCGTGCCGTTTCACTTTCGTGAAATTTGACCATTCCCATATGACCCTCGTGTCGGTTGACTGGTGAAATTTAATCGTCTCCCTTGTGACTTTCGTAGAGTTTAACCCTCGTGAAATTTGATCATTCCCTAGTGACTCTCATGACGTTCCACCCTCGAATGAAGAAAATAATAATTCTGTGCAAAATGTAATGTGAATGACACTGAATATTCATAACTTATCTCAATTTTTCCTTGCGTAATTTAATTGTCAAATTTGATGGTTGAAAGTGGCGGAATCTATAGAATGGTCTGTACCAAATTGTAAACAATACTGGGATATCCTCACGTGAATGAATCTCAATGTTTAAGGTCTTTTAACGCGACATTCTTCAACTTTAATTCTTTTCTATTTGCCAATGTCATCCACAATTTTTAAAAAGATCGATATTACGAGTATCGATATTTTCCAAGGCGATACTTTGTGGTATCGATACCAAGTAATCTGCTTCGATACGATACTGAGTATCGATATTTTTTTGGGTATCGGGAAACACTACTTGACCACGAGTCAACCTTGGCTTGACCACGGGTCCACCTTGGCTTGACCATGGGTCAACCTTGGCTTGACCATGGGTCAATCTTGGCTTGACCGTGGATCAGCCTTGGCTTGACCATGGGTCGCCCTCGGCTTGACCATGGGTCGACCTTGGCTTAACCATGGATCAACCTTGGTTTGACCACGGGTCAAATTTGGGCTGACTATGGGTCAACCTTGGGTTGACTGTGGGTCAACCTTGGCTTGATCGCGGGACCTGTTGATTAAATCTTGATTTAACCTTGACGAAACCTTGGTTAAACCCTGATTAAGCCGCGATTAAACTCATTAAACCTCGATTAAATGCTTTTTAGGCTATAATTTCAAAGCAAATGATTCGATCGCCGCTATCTTCGAACTCGACCGATATAACATCCAAAAGAATATTTTAAGCCATAATTGAAGAGATTTCGACGATTATTTTTCCAACTCAAATATCGGGCAATATAATTGGCCCATTCGACATCACGTGGTACAAGCTACAGGGTTTTCAACTGATAATTTTGTCTGGTAGTTGCTATATAAAAAACAAAACATTATGCAGTCGAATTAACCCCTCGTCAAGCTGACAGATTGAATTCAATTGTGGTAATCCGACGATTTTTATTCGAAATGAGTAGATTCGGAGTTCATTTTCTGAAAACCATTGATGAAAAAGTAAAGGGGAATATTCCTGTCAATACGGAGAAAACGAAGAAGACAATTTGGAATCAATTTACCAGTTTTTGTGATGAGAGAAACTACACATTGAGTGCTGACACACACATTGAATGTGTTGGAAGTAGAGGAGTATGCGAAAGGCACACGATCGTATTTCAACTATTCGAACGTCTCTGTTCTGATGTTCGTGTGATCGTCTTTCGTAGCATAACAGTTCAGCTGTTGATACGCTTTTAATTGAATAAATTAATTTTCTTTGATTACTGAGTCCGTAATATTTCTTCTAAACAATTACTGCAACAAGAGAATGCTGTTGTGTTAATTATACAATTTTCGTTTCTCAATTGTGAGTTTCGTCTCATGGTCCAATTATATTGCCCGACATTTGGATTGGAAAAATAATCCCCCGAATACCACACGAGCTTCAAAATTAATCGGGCATTTTCCTCAAGGTTCCCTGCATACAAACGAAGTCGTCAAGTTTTTCAGGAAAAACTTGACTCCTTCGTTTGTTTGCAACGAACCTATCGAAAAATACCCGATAATTTTGAAGCTCTTGTGGTATTACAAGTGATTATTTTTTGAATGATCCTCGAAAAACTAAATTTGAAAAAAAAACTCAAATACGTACATACATACATATATACGGACATGATCTAAAAACTGCATGATATTCGAACTCCTAAGACCAAAATTACTCACCCTGGCACAAAAAATGAAAATTTCAGATTTGACGAATACATCAGGGCTTCCATTTGGAAGCAAAAAATCTAACTCAACTTTTACAAAAATTTTCAAGTAGATTGAGAGAGAATTAAGAATAAAAAATCATATTTTCATGAATAAAAAAATTCAACTTTCAATTCCCAAAAAAGGTGAGAGTAGATTGTGAGACAATTGAGAATCAAAAATCCAACTCTTAATTTTCAAAAAAATTGAGTCGATTGAAAGACAATAGAGAATAAAAAATGCAACTGTCAACTATTAAAAAAATCGAGAATAGATTCAGAGATAGTCAAGAATCAAAATTCCAAAATCAAATGTTCAATTCTGAAAAAAGTTGATTGAAATTGAAGAAATCACTAAAAATAACAAATCCAATTGTCTGTTTTAACCCGTCACTAGGCGCGCTATGAGCGATTACCTCACAACAATTTTCACTCCATAGGAAATATACCCTAAAAGCGCAAATCTTTTGCTGAATTTTTTTTTATGCCTCAAGTAACTCTTCTAGTTAACTCTCGTGGTGATAAAAGTCAGGGTTAAGTATAAAAATAATATTTTATTCAGCACGGTCGAAATTTTCCACGTGTTACGGGTATGGGGCTCGTGCCGCAGAACGCCGAACAGCACCGCCTATGGCGCTATTTGGCTCTATTAATACGAGAAGCCGATGAGCGATTCCCTAATCGCGCGTCTCAAGAACGGTGGTGGAACCGCGCGCCTACTGACAGGTTAAAAAAAGTCGATAGTAAAGAGATCGGTTTGCATAAAATATATTTTTGGCCTCGTCACTCCGACTCTCAATTTTCTCTCAAACACAGGAAATTATGGAGAGTTCAACTATCAACTTGGTCCGCTAAGGATATCCCTATAATTTTCTCGAAAACCGGAGAATTTTCCTATAATTTTCTCGAAAACCTAAGAATTTTCTAGAACGTACTCAAACACCTTAGAATTTCCTCGATTTTTTTTTTCGAAAATTCGAGATATTGTTACAGGGGAGGGTAGGGCAATATTTTCACCAGATTTAAATAATGAGTTGAATTTGATCAAATTTACTCTTCCGACTTCATTTGAAGATCATAAAAACCAACACATTCTCATGAAACTGCGTCATAATAAGAAAAAAAAACAGGGTAAAATAGACACCTCGATTTCTTCCTCAATTTTTTATGTTTCAACAATTTTAATTTTTCAAATTTAAAAAAAAAAATTATTTTTGACGTTCGTCGTGGGGGGTGGTAAATCAAATTTTTTCTTGCTCATTCATCCTCCTCCCCGCCTATTGTTTTAAGGTGATTTCCTCTGTGAGTAGAAAAGTAGCCATCTTACAAATTTCGCAAATGAACAAAAGGTCAGATGTGCAGGGCGTGGAATTGATCATTGAAAGAAAATTAATAATTTCAAAGTTATTTCAAGAGTAAAACAGGAAATTCAAAGCTACTTTATATTTCAAACNTCAATTTTTTGTTTCAACAATTTTCATTTTTCAAATTGAAAAAAAAAATTATTTTTAACGTTCGTCGTGGGGGGGTGGTAAATCAAATTTTTTCTTGCTCATTCATCCTCCTCCCCGCCTATTGTTTTATGGTGGTTTCCTCTGTGAGTAGAAAAGTAGCCATCTTACAAATTTCGCAAATGAACAAAAGGTCAGATGTGTAGGGCGTGCAATTGATCATGGAAAAAAAATTAATAATTTCAAAGTTATTTCAAGAGCAAAACAGGAAATTCAAAGCTACTTTATATTTCAAACTTCAATGGAAAATTTAATAAAGTCGAAGTTTGTTTGTTAATCTTTCCCAACTCTAATTTTTCTTTATACAAAGATATCGACACCATTCTGTTGGATGGATTTTTGCCCGACATGTCCCTAGAAAATTCCCCAGAAAATTTTCCATTAATTAGTTTCCATTAATTACGACTGTATGGTTACATAACAAAATCTGTTTTTTTTTGAAAAAACAGATAATTTATTGCCTCTTAACGGAAATGGTGCCTTGAAGGGGGAAAATAGGTTTTTATATTTTTAATATTGACTAGAAAATAACGCAAAATAAACACCACCATCTCCCCTAGTCACACCACTGTTATGTCCTACCGAAGTAACTAGGAGGACAGTAGCGCCAATGAAATTTAGAGCGCCAATTTTTGACTGTAGATTCGTTTGCCGCCAAAGCTCTGATGAGCACTCCATCGAAGTCCAATTGTTTAATCCCAGAATATTTGGTTGGAAGGGTTGAATTGTGAAATAAATTCAACACAAGTGCTTAAGAGAGCACACAAACACTTTTATTCAAAATACTTCAACTTCAGACTTTAAACTTTGCACTACAAAAAAAAAGAATTTAATAAACTCTAGAAAAACTCTACTGAAAAACTATTTGAAGAGAGAAGCTGGAAGCTGAAGGCTTCACCACCAATTTCCACGATGGAACTGACTTAAACTTAAATTTAACTCCAAGGGTTGGGTCCGCAACCCCACCGGACCAAAAGTTGCGCGCGCAATCCTGGCCCAGGGGAGAGGGAAAAGTGAAACTCAAGGAAAAGCGGGGAAATGAAAAAAAAGGGGAAGAAGGGGAGCGTGTGACGTCGTGAAACTTCGTCGCGAAGGGTCTCAGGCCCTCAGCCTAGCGAAACAATGAACAATGGAGAGCCCACACGTGTTAGTCACGTGAAACAGAGAACCTTTCGAAATAACCAGAACTGAGATTTTACGACATGGGACCGTAACCGTTAAATTTATTTTCTTCTCTAAATTTGGATTTTCGAGGAAAGTGTTTACTCAACGAGAATTTGGAGGGTTGTAAATTATAAGAGCAAAACTCAAGTATTTGACATTTACTATTTCCGTAACGGTTTTTCTCACGCTTGCGATGCTGTTTTTCGTTCTCTTTGTCCATTGTATTCCAGACTTTCTTTATTCTTCTATTTCTGGTATATTTTTAATTTCCTGAACTATTTAAATTATTTTCCAACAATAATTTGAATCTCGCGGACTATTATGGCCGATTAATAGCGCCAACTATAAATTTCAACGTCAAGACATCACACCTTCCCCCATATAATAAAAATTAGACTCAACAAGAGTCTAATTTTTGAACAGACTTATTGATCTATTTATAGTAGGCTATAATCTTATAGTTTACTTCCTCAAGAAGGAACGTATATAATTATTTACATCCTTATAATTCTAGATCTTAATTGATTATTTCTTCGGTAAAAATGCTGGTTTCAACTTGTTTATGTGAACAGTTTTTGTTCGATAGTCCGTCAGTTTTATCACTGCATTTTCGTTATTCGTCACCTTTTGTATCTCATAAGGTCCTAAATAATTAGCATCTAATTTACTTGTTTTAGCATCATTAATTAAAAATACCCAATCACCTGGCTGGAAATGTCTCTGGTTCACAGCCCTGTCATAATATAATTTAGATCTAAATTTTGCTAAATCAACATGATCTGCTGCGCTTAATTGTGTTTTACGTAATTTATCAACTAAATCGCCTAGATAATCTGTATATACAGGTACACTACTTTCTCTTACAAAGCTAGAGGGGATGCGTGCTAATCTACCGAAAATTAATTCATGAGGGGTAAACCCTGTTGACTCATGAACTGATGTATTATAAGAAAACATCGCGTACTTTATCCAAGTGTCCCAGTCTCTGTCAGAGTTAATAAAATTCTTCAGATATTCAACTAAAACCAAGTGACTTCTCTCGAGGGACCCGTTTGTTTGAGGATGGAAAGCTGTAGTTTTTAACTGTTGAATTTTGAATAGTTTTGCTAAGTGTTTCATGACTTCACCAATGAAATTAGATCCTTGATCGGTTAAAATTGCCTCAGGACAACCAAAAACACAAATAAAATTTTCAGTGAATGCTTTTGCTATGTCAATTGCTTTTGTTTCCGCTAATGGAACTGCTAGTGAATATTTAGTTAAATTATCTTGAATAGTCAAAATATATCTGTTGCCTGTGCTAGTAATGGGTAATGGTCCTACAATATCAAGTGCAATTTTCTCGAATGCTGTTTGTGGGGTATCTGTCACGATCATTGGTTGTCTAGTTTTCACTCTAACCAATTTATTCCTCTGACAGGTGACACAATGTTTGATAAAGTTTTGGATTTGTGATTTCATATTTTCCCAGAAATATAATCGACGAATTCTGTCAGAAGTTTTCACAACACCCTTGTGTCCACCTACTGCAGATTCATGCATTTCTTTTATAATCCTCTCACGTTTATCGATCTCAGGGATTTCCGTTTGATTAAGGCAAATCGTTACATGATAACCTTGGGGAAAAGTCCTTTCTAAATACATTTTCACATTACCCCAGGGCAGTTTATCAAGCCCGCCTCCAGTTGTCGCGATCCTTATAGTTCTCACGTCGAAATAATCCATTGTTTCTTTCAATTTGGAAATACCGAGATTTATATTGCTCAAAATTGTTTTATCTTCGACTGACTCTTTAATGATGACGAGAAAAACATGGAAATTTCCATGTTTGAAGACTACTACATCGCCAATTTCTGGTTTCTCTTTGGGGAATTGATTTTCATTAATAAAACTTCTAGCTAGAAGCTCTTGAAAAATTGGGGTTCTCATTTTAAAATCAGCAGAAATGAAAGTTCCAATGTTATCTTTCTTCATGAAAACTCCATCTCTAGTTTCGCTGAAAACAACAAACGGAATGCGTTTCTTCACTCTTTTTCCGTGTTTAACTACTTTAGTTATTTC
Source organism: Diachasma alloeum (assembly GCF_001412515.2). NCBI lineage: Eukaryota > Metazoa > Arthropoda > Insecta > Hymenoptera > Braconidae > Diachasma > Diachasma alloeum. The sequence goes on from NW_021680750.1 coordinate 10,340, forward strand.
AGGCGTATTAGTTTCTTCTTCATCTGAAGAACTAACTTGATCATCATAATCACTGATGTCGTCGAGAAATTCTTCATCTAGGACTTGAATAGAAGGGGGTATTTCTTCTGAATCAGAATTAAAAATACGTCTGGTATTTTCCATATGTAATACTGGGCATTCCTCACAAACACGACTATCTTCGTTGGGACTATTTTTACTACTTCTTACTAAATTTTTAGATAAACTCTGATTTATTCGACTTCCATTGGATAACTCGAGTGTTAGTATATCTCTCTGTTTTTCTATTATCTGTCTTAATTCATTTGGGTCATGCGTGCACGTCTTACAGTCATAACTCTCATCACTGGGCATGCCTCCGCTCCATGCCTCCGGGCCCGGAAAAACTACCACCTTCATCTCATTCTCACAACTCATTGATTCACTAGGAAAGGGTGAGCACTCCTCTAGGTCAGTGGTATCACCCGCAGACAGTACTGTGTCCGTTCGGCCAACATCTTCCTGTTCTACAGGGTCCCCATAACCCTGAGTCTGAGTTTCTTCCCTTTCACTAGCAAACTGTTCATCACGCTCAATGAACTGCTCATCACACTCGATGAGCCACTCATCACTCTCGATGAGGTTTTTTGAATTTTGAATCTCTCTATTTTTACTCTGATAATCTGTCACTACATTCCTATTCATTGAGGAAATCGTCTGGAAGTGAACTGATTCTTTTTCAACAATTAAACTCTCAGTTAACTTAATATTCGCTATCGATAAATCTGACAAGTCCACAGGATTTCGTGAGAGTGCATCAGCATTGCAATTCAGTCGTCCTGGCTTGTAGATTACTTCATATTGGTACTCTCGCAATAATAATACCCAACGAAGCAGCCGCGATGCCGGATCTTTAATTTTATGAGCCCATACTAAAGGTCTGTGATCTGTCACAAGTTGGAATTTTGTTCCATATAAATAGGGCCGAAAATGCTTTACAGCAAAGACAATTGCGTATAACTCCTTTTCAATAACCGAATAATTAAGTTCGGCTCCTCTTAATAATTTCGAGGCATAGGAAACAGGTAAATCTTTACCAATTTCGCCCTGGCTGAGAACTGCGCCAAGGGCATAATGGGACGCATCTGTCGTAACAATAAAAATTCTTTTGAAATCAGGAAATTGGAGTATTGGCTTTTTACACAAGAGATCGCACAAGTGTTCAAAAGCATTTTGACATTCAGTACTCCATGTGAAAACTTGATTTTTCTTCAATAATTGGGTCAATGGACGAGAGATTTTCGCGAGATTTGGAATAAACCGTCGATAATAACCAATCAGACCCAAGAATTCTTTAATATTCTTGGCTGTTTTGGGGACTGGGAACTGTTTAACGGATTTTATTTTTTCTGGATCAGGGGTCACTCCTTTGTCACTGACGATGTGCCCTAGATAGGTAACACTTGTCTGCAAAAATCGACATTTATCAATCTGTAAAGTCAATCGACTTGTACGAAGTTTTCCTAATAACTTCATGAGTTTTCTCTCATGATCTTCCAAGGATGATGCATAGATAACTATGTCATCAAGATACACGAACAGGTCAACACCTTGGAGACCAGTTAATACCTGATCCATCAGACGTTGAAACGTCGCTGGTGCATTCTTTAGACCAAAAGGCATTCTGGTATAATGGTAATGACCATTAGGGGTGGAGAAAGCTGTTTTAATTTTATCTTTCTCGTCCATGGGGATTTGGTGGAACCCAGAGGCGAGGTCAAGGACTGAAAAGTACCTTGCACCTCCCAGCTGGTCCAGAATATCAATAATATTGGGAAGAGGATACGCATCAGAGATTGTCTTTTCGTTAAGATTACGAAAATCAATCACCATACGCCACCTCTTATTTCCCGCTGAATCAGCCTTTTTGGGAACTATCCAAATCGGAGAATTATATGGAGAAGATGAGGGTTCAATGACATTCGACGCAAATAACTCTTTAATCTGTTTTTGGATTTCTTCCTTATGAATTTGGGGAAACCGATACTGCTTTGTGGAAATTGGAATTTCATCTATTGTTGGAATTTTGTGAGTCATTACATTCGTTCCCTGTAAACGGTCACCTGGAAGCTGGACTTGATAGGGGAATTTCGCGAATATTCTAAGAATACTATTTTTTTCTTCAGTATTGAGGTTTTCTAGATGAAGACTATTCGCGAGTCTTTCCATTCGTTTTTCAATGGATTCTGTCTCGATCGAGTAACATGTCTTGATTGGTTTTTCTGAACAATTTTCAATTTCGTCAATATATTGCGCTGGAATGTTGAGCTCTCGTTCCTCCTCGTTGCAATTAATTATATAAATCCACATAATTCCTTTATTATTTGTAACTAGAGCCTCTCCTCCATATAAATTTTCCCCCAAATTTAATCTAGGCAAGTACCCTTTTTTTACTTCAGTATTCAAAACCTTGATTCCCACCTTTTTCTTGCAACGAGCAGGAACTGTTACTCTAGTTTGCATTAGTGGAATAGAAATTCCTTTATCATCGATTCGCAAACTACTATCAGAGAAGCAAAGCGTTGCTCTCTCATCTCGTAAAAATTGCGCACCTAATATACCGTCATATTTGATGGGGAAATCTGCACGAATAATTTGGAAATTGCATTTAATGGAATCAAACGTGATCTGAGCCTCACCAATTGTTTCATCTGACCCTGGGGTGATTCCTCTCAATACGAAACGTTTGTCTCTATTAATTTTAATACCTGGTTTTAATGCACTTTCTTTCAACAAATTAATATCGGCCCCAGAGTCGACAAGGAGTCAGTTTTTCATATTCAATAAATCATCACTGGTGATAGTCACACATGGGAGCGTCGTTTGCTCTGCTTGATTAAAATTAATTGATGCTTTTTGAGGAGGATTCGGTGAACTTGATTGGAAATTTTGTGCATTTGCATTACTAGAATTACCGCGACGACAATTACGTGTTGAATGCCCCGTCATCTTGCAATTAACACAATATCCCGGCTGAAACTTGCTGCGACATTGGTTCATCATGTGACCCAGTTTCCCACACGCGTAACAAATTCTCTGATTCTTAAATGAATTATCTGAATTCTGAGATTGAGTCTGCATAACATTGACTCTAGCAGGAATGTGTTTCTGTGACCGATTCTGCAGATTATACGGACCGTGATTTTTGAAATGACGATTGTGATAATTTTGTGAATTGTTTGGAATAGCATGATTCGACTGATTTTGTGAGTCGTGTGAAATTTTGGGTTGTTCATGCTTGAAGAGATCGTTGCGTTGTTCAATCTCTTTTTGTTTTTCAATTGCAACTTTTACTGCTGCCTCAAAGTTTACCGGTTTTTCATTTGAAACGTGTGAACTCAATTCACCCCTCAAACCGCGAATAAAACTATCCCGAGCTCCCTCCTGTGTTGTAGCTAAAACCCCGACTGCAACGTCCACTGGATACTTCTCTTGAACTAATTCTGTGATACCCTGAATCAAAACATTGATCCTTGCCACGTAATCAATAATTTTTTCATTAGATTTCTGATGAACATTTGCAAGTAGCCCTTGCCACTGAGATAATGTCTGGCGGGGTGCGAAAGCTTGTTTCAAATTAGCAAAAATACCATCAAGGGTCAAAGTAGCCTGATTCGCGATATATTGACTGGCTTTTCCCGAAATTTTTGATTTTATCAATTGTGTGAAATAAATTTGGTGAGACGCAGGTGCAAGCGAGACTGCTTGTTTGCACAAATCGATAAAATTGTTTACTGGGATGTTCTCTCCATTGAAATTTGGGATAAGATTTGAAATATCTCTTATAGACACTGAAGGCATAGATTCTTGGACGCTCAAACCCATTTGATTTACTAATCCTGATCCCGATGACATACTACTCGTATTATCACTCACATTATCGTTAACTGGATTTAATAAGTCTCTAACATTGTTTGCAGGTGCAGATTCCCCCTTTCTAGACGCTCTTCTATTTCCTCCTCTAGTGGGTGGCATGTTTATTTATTTTAAATATTTCTCAAAATACTAATTATTGCAAAATATACTAAATTTAATGCTTCTCTCTTCTTGAAATCAAAATAATTAACTATAATTTATTGTGCTCTCTAAAAAGGGCTGGACAAGGCTGCGGCCTCTAATCAGGTGTATTCCTTTACTATTCAGTAAAACCGCAGAAAACCTGAACAATACCCTGAGATGTCCATCCTCAAATAATAATACTTATTACTAGACTTACAACTTTTCTTTATTACAGTTAATCCAATTTGTTCTTTTGGTTCACTCGATTTTCACTTCAATTCACTATTAATTGCCCTTAATTTTCATTATTTCACTGCACTTTATCAGCTCGAAGGAACTGCGTTGACTCCTCCACTGCAATTGCCGGAACTCTGCTTGGCTCGACTCCTCGGTCTCGAAGTGGGCAGGAAAATTATTTTGAATTTCAAAAATTCAAAATTGTGATTCGATGGATGCGGCAATCCCACCGCTGTCACCAATTGTTATGTCCTACCGAAGTAACTAGGAGGACAGTAGCGCCAATGAAATTTAGAGCGCCAATTTTTGACTGTAGATTCGTTTGCCGCCAAAGCTCTGATGAGCACTCCATCGAAGTCCAATTGTTTAATCCCAGAATATTTGGTTGGAAGGGTTGAATTGTGAAATAAATTCAACACAAGTGCTTAAGAGAGCACACAAACACTTTTATTCAAAATACTTCAACTTCAGACTTTAAACTTTGCACTACAAAAAAAAAAAATTTAATAAACTCTAGAAAAACTCTACTGAAAAACTATTTGAAGAGAGAAGCTGGAAGCTGAAGGCTTCACCACCAATTTCCACGATGGAACTGACTTAAACTTAAATTTAACTCCAAGGGTTGGGTCCGCAACCCCACCGGACCAAAAGTTGCGCGCGCAATCCTGGCCCAGGGGAGAGGGAAAAGTGAAACTCAAGGAAAAGCGGGGAAATGAAAAAAAAGGGGAAGAAGGGGAGCGTGTGACGTCGTGAAACTTCGTCGCGAAGGGTCTCAGGCCCTCAGCCTAGCGAAACAATGAACAATGGAGAGCCCACACGTGTTAGTCACGTGAAACAGAGAACCTTTCGAAATAACCAGAACTGAGATTTTACGACATGGGACCGTAACCGTTAAATTTATTTTCTTCTCTAAATTTGGATTTTCGAGGAAAGTGTTTACTCAACGAGAATTTGGAGGGTTGTAAATTATAAGAGCAAAACTCAAGTATTTGACATTTACTATTTCCGTAACGGTTTTTCTCACGCTTGCGATGCTGTTTTTCGTTCTCTTTGTCCATTGTATTCCAGACTTTCTTTATTCTTCTATTTCTGGTATATTTTTAATTTCCTGAACTATTTAAATTATTTTCCAACAATAATTTGAATCTCGCGGACTATTATGGCCGATTAATAGCGCCATCTATAAATTTCAACGTCAAGACATCACACCACACTCGCGTGACACCCTGTGAATATGGCGACGGTAAATATCCAAAGTTATAAACACTTATTCCAATTTTCACACACACTAGACACTCTCGCGAACTAATTCTCGTTAAAAGAACTACTTTTGACTATTTTTCGGGAGTTGTCCCGAAGGGATTAGACGCCGCTAACTCCCACAATCAGTGGAATCGGAATTGAGGCGATCAGCCGTCGCCATACTGTCTCGCTCAGTTATAGGAAAATGTGCCAGATGGCGCCACTGAAAACCCCCGAAACTCGGCGTATGGAAATGAGAATTGTCGAGCGGACAGCTCAGGGGTGTAACCCAATGAGAGCCCACGGGTACCAAGCATTCCTGCATCTCACTCCCACTCGTGGAAATGGAGCAACACACTATTGCATTTTCCTACAGCCATAACAATAATAATAACACTAATAATAATAATAATAATAATAATAGTAATAATGATAATTGACAAAAACAATAAAACAAGTGAAACTCACCGTGTTTGCGCTAAATTTCGGGAAAAGCTCCAATATAGAAATTTTTTGAGAAAATTCGCCGATTCTCTAAACAAAAATCCGATTTTCAAAAACAAAAAATCTAACTCTCAATTCACAAAACTCTCAATTCGCAAGTTGAGAGTTGAATTTTTGATTCTCAATAATCTCTCAATCTACTCTCAACTTTTTTTTAGAGTTGAAAATTGGATTATTGATTCTGAATAATCTCGCAATCTAATCTTCAATTTTTCTGAGAGTGGAGAACTGGATTTTTTTTTTTTGACAATGGGATTTTTGATTCTCAATTATCTCTCAATTTATGTTCAGATTTGCATTTTGGAAATTGAATTTTTGATCATCAATTGCCTTTCAATATACACTCAACTTTTCCACAGAGTTGAGAATTCTTTTTTTTTTAAATAAGATGCAGATCTGCTTATTTAAAGTACCTCGTTCTTTCCCTACCATTGTATCTAATTACATTTTTTTAGGTTCTATTTCTTACATTTTTCTTTCGTCTATTTTTATCTTCTTTTCTTTCCGCTTTCTTCTTCTTTCCCCTCCGGCTGTTGGTCTCGCCCTCCTCCTTCCCTGCTCTCATTGCAGGCTCCCACCTCTCAACTTGTCCTTCTCTCTTTCCGCTTTCTTTAACACTGTCTCCAGGCTACCCAGCCTGCCGCACATCTTCTTCGAGGAAGTTTTTCCCATCTCCTCTAGCCTCTCCTCCCAGTGCCTCCAATTGCTTTTCCTTCTCCACTTCTCTCACCATTTGCTCTCATCTGTTCCGATTCTCCTCATTATCTCCTTACAGGAAATTACGTGTCCTGCTGTTTCCATCTCTTTTCCACATACTCTGCATGCGTCGTTCTCTTATTCCTTCTTGCCTCCTATCATCACGTTTCCGCATCTCCACCTCGCCCAGATCATCTTCCGCTCCAGCCTCAACCTCCTATTCATCCAGTAACCGCTCATCTCTGTGCCCTTCTTTATCCTATTGTAATAATCCCAGTATTTCGATTTGTCAATCCTCTCCCAATCCTTCTGCTTCTCCCTGGTCCTCCGCTGTCGTTACTATTTCCCCTATTCGCTTCTCCGCCTTCTCCATCTCCTCTGCCCAAAGCAGCTCCAGCAACTCGCCATCTCCCAACTCCCTCAGTTTCTCCATTAGATTCTCATCTTTCAGAAGCTCCAAAAGTTATGTAATTAAGAGTCTATCGAGCAACTAACAGTTCATTCTGTAGATAAATTCATCATGTAAATAGTAGATTGTTATTAATCAATTGAGAACTTATAATGAAAAATTGTATATATGAGCGTAAGTAGGTAAATAAGAATTTATTATTCTATTCAAATGGTTCTCTCGTTCTATCCGTTGAAGAAAGAAGCCTCACGTGGAGACTAGATTAAGTGATAGGTTTTATTTCAATTCATATTTTTCATTAGATTTTCATTAGCTCTAGATCACAATCTGACAAGATTCCTCTGAATCATGGATAAATGGGAGTACATTTCTCGCAGAAGAATTGTACAGATTGTCAACAGGGGAAAACATTAACGGGGCTTTTCATCATTATTTCTTTGCTAAAAAGCTTTTACATTGGCTTTTACATTCAGGAGTTGTCGTGTAAATAAGAATCTATCGAGCAAATAATAATTCTTCTTGTTAATCAATTTATTTTGTCAATTATAGTTTGTTTTGACAAAATTGGGAAATTATCATGACAGATTTAGTAGGGGTGTAAATAGATGATTGAGAAATTATTTTTCTAAATAAGCAAGTCTCACGTGGGAATTAGATCAAATATAAGACATAAGATTTTTATTTCACCGCACTTTTAATTCCATAGACAATATTCCCTGTTAAAGGTAGTTGATCTCATAATTCTAATGGTTTCTAGAGTTTAAAAAAAGGATAACTGTAAAAAAAATTGTCACATTGAGATTTCAATTCAACTGAAACTGTGTCCTTTTTTTTCAATATCTGCCAAGAACTCAAGAAGATATCCGCCGTTAAAAATTTTTCTCAAGTTTAGCATTGAATATTTCATGTATCGAACGCCAAAGACGGAAGAAGAGGAAAATCACGACGAAATATTTTGGTGATATATATATATAACTAACTGGTAACTGTGATATATATTTTTTTTAATTAAATAATTTACGAGTAAGCTACAGCTTGACAAAGTTTGAGTGTATAACAGCGGATAAGCTGCTGGATGACGAAAAAAAAACTAAAAAATATCACGATGAGAATTTGTGAAATTTAAACTGTGACCATTTGTTTTCTTTTTCAATAGAATCATCCTAGGAGGAAATATCCGCTGTTAATATTTTTCTCACTTTTGTACTATGAATACTGACTATGTAAATTAGTTAAAGACATATTCAGCGATCATCACGATTAAGTAAATTCATACAGAATTTATTGAATTTGAATTTTTTCAAATCCCATCATTCTCCCGTGAGAGATACCGTGTCAAAAAATTTTTCCTTCGGAAATTGGCAAACTTCAGGGTTATACGTTGAGGGGTGATTACGAGAGGTAAAAATAGAGGAGGGAGAGGCAGGCAGGGTGTGGGTGTCAAATCGAGAATTGTACTTCAATAAAACCAAAGTAACAAAAAAAAAAAAATAAAGATTATGTGATCGTTTTGAAAAAATAACAGAAATTCTCTAAAAAGACGGAAACAAATTTTTTTGTAGGAAAACTGCCACGAAAAAGTTTTGGGTGATTGTTTCTGGAAAGAAGAAACGCAATTTTTTTAACCCGTCGTTAGGCGCACATGAGATGTTCTCCCACACAATAGTAGTTGACCTGTAGGACGTCTCTGCAGTGCGAGTAAGATACTAAGAAGAGCCCGCCTACTGACGGGTTTAGAAATCCGATTCTTACAGAAATTTGGTTGAAAAATGAAGAAACAAAAATCAAAGCCAAGTCAAGAAACTTCCAATGATGGCTCTGAATCAAAGGATTCAAAAAAATCCTTCATGAAATAAAAAAATCAGTAGGGACAGGATCGACATTCTTGGCGCGGAGTATTCGCACAGATTGTCTCATATCAATTGTCGATTCTGTTTCTACTGATTTTTTAATTTCATGCAGGATTTTTTGAATTCTTTGATTCAGAGTTATCATTGGACATTTCTTGGCTTGGGTTTGATTGGGTTTCTATTTTTTCATTTCTTTCAAAATTTCAATGGGAATCGAATTAAAAAAAAAATTTCTTCGTTGCAGAAAAAATCACACAAAACTTTTTCTTATTACAGTTTTTCTACAAAAACAATTGTTTTTTTTTGGGAGATCTTTTTTTCTACTCATAAATAGGGGTACGGAACAAAATTGTTGAAAATTTTGAGGCCGTATTTGCGTACGATATTTGGTGGAATGGTCCATATTGGTTATTCTGAAGAGAATAATGTGATCAAGAGCTTCAAAATTCAATGTAATCCCCTCAAATAAAAACAAAGAATCACTTTTCCGTAAATGATTAATTGCAGGATAAATTATTTGATTGAAATTTTGCAGTAATGCTGGATTATCTACGAGAAGAAACGAATACGTTACCTCGAGTCGGTGCTGTTGCAATTGGTGGTCTTGCTGGATTAATATTCAGTCTTCGCGGCAGTAAATTCAAACGATCCGTATATACAACAACCGGTGCCCTGGGAATTGCTGCTGTGTGTTATCCAAGACAAGCAGAAGAGAGTATTGTCGCTGCGAGGCATTATGCGAATATCATAATGAATTTTGCTTATGGGGGTAAGTTGTAATTTCATTATATTTATGCATCTGATAAAAATATTTTATTTATTGACGGCTTGATTCAAGTGTACAGTACAAAAATGTGATTTATTCTACATGGAATTCTATATGATGTCCTAATAATTGATTTTAACTTAATTCCAGTTAAGCCTGGAGAAAAACAAATGGAGATATCATGGCCTAAATTACCATTATTCAAAATGCCATCGTCATTTTCAGATATCATTAATATAATTTCTGAGACAGGTTCCAGTGTAGTATCTAGTATTGGTTCGTTGGCTGGTAAAGTAACTGAAGCCGCTCAGGAACAGGTACATGTGAGATCTAAGAGTTTCCTATACTTCTGATCTCCTAATTGATCCAATCCTCTTTCCGTATTCTTGGTTAGCGGAATTCTCTTGAGTGCAGACGCTGAAACATATTAAAATTGTCTTACCGTGACTGAAATTTTATTCCTCGTTTATTCATATACTGTAATAAATATTCTTCCTCATTCTATGAAAATAGGATTGTGCCTATCGAAATTTTTGTCCAGATAGCAACTGCGAATGTGAAAAAGAGGAAGATGATTGTAATCCTAAATCGAACAATTTGAGTTGTAGCAAGATTTCAAAAGAGATAGTCGAAGTTTCAAATCCTAAGAAATTACAGTCAGATCAAACAACTAGGCGATGGTGGTGGAAATTCGTTTGTAATTCCTTATGAAATCCTTCTCCGTATCCATCAACTAAATTTTAGATTCATTTTAAAAATCAAGCTTTTCGTTTTACAGAAGAAATCAGCAGAGGCAGTTCCACCCCAGCTACAAAGGAAACAGGAATAGTATAAAACATGAAGAAATCAGCTCATTGGTAGCTAACGGATAAAAAGCAATTTGTAATCATGAAGATAATTTGTGACGAAGTATACAGATCATTGGAATTAATAAAATCTTATATATAATTTAGACCAGAATTATGAAAATGTCTCCACTACTCTTCTGTTAAATATATATCTAACGGTCAGGGTGAGGAGAGTGTGTCTTTGGTTTTCAGAGGTGGGCGACAAGAATGTGAGTGGAGATTGGGTAAAGTAGGGGTCTATGCTCTGAGGAGCACAATCTCCCAAGTTCTACTGTGTATTGAACCTACAAACTGCGTCAGCAGACACTGACGAAGTTGCCTCAAACAGATGGCCTGACATGAATGAAGCCCTGAGAAACAGATACCGCACTTATCATAAGTACAACTTATCCCCTTCACTCCTCCGCTGCCACGAGAATAAGTACAGCTTGATCATTTAGTAATTTGACGTCATTTGTTTCCAAACTCAAGTGATAGTTTAGTCGTGTCAAATAAATATCTTGGTATGACTGAATGGAATTTCATTCGAAAATGCTTAGCCAATGTGTGATCTTTACATGAATTTTATGACAAATCCTTTCAAATGACTGACTATTCATGTTTTAGTTATGTTTAGTGCCTCATCTGTTTCTCAGGACTGCAGTCCTGTTAAGAGGAACATGGGAAATGCCTTCATCAGCGTGTGGAGCCGGTTTGTATATTGCTATTTGCTCAATTTTCACAAGATTTTTAAAACAAATTCATATGACCGGTTATAATGGTTCTTATATTAGAAATGGAGTAGAATCCATTCGGAGGGATATTGCTAATTTATTTCCAACACTTTTCTTCCTACTGGACATTAAAGACGTTTGATTGTTTAATTCAAAAATATAACGAAGAATGGACCGCGAGAATCATCAGAAATCGATGATTAATTCGTTAATTAAGAATTGATCATCTCGGGAGAATTCAAACTGGAGATGCGTTGGTCACAATGCTACAAACCTTCTCTGCCCTGGGAATCCAGGAGCCACGCTACAGCCACGGTATTTGCGTGGCTGTTGCGTGGCTATTAGGATTGTCATTTTCTGGGGCTAAAAAGGGGGAAATGATATCTGAAAACACAATAAAAGTGGATAGACGAATTATTAGTTTATATTTGCACTGTTTATAACATTGTTTTCTATCAATTGATTGAAATTAATGGGAGTGTATATAATGATAATACAAGACCCGTAGGGGGAATGCCGGGAGATGGCGGCAGTGTCGATATCCCAACGGGGTCGGTCAAGTCGACAGGAGTCGCAGCCAGAATAAGTGAGACCCCAATAGAGGTGGGGCGCCACGGTCGATTCTAACGGCTGGGCGAGCTGCCTTTGCCGGTAACTCGGCAGTAGGGCCAGAAGAAGAATATCCATGGATTCTTGGAGTGGGGGTCAAGCATATGAGTGGGAATTACGTAGAGTGGGAGTATCCTGGGCAGGGAAAACATCTGCTAGAAGCCCTATAGCAGTCCCGCTGTCACAGGGGTAGGTTCGAAGGGGGATTTATGTCCTCCTTGTCCTCAATGTTTACTTTATGTTTTTCCGTTGATTCATTCGCCCGCTAATTAATATTAAGGGATGAGACGAGGACTTTTCTATGGAGAATTAGATTCCCCATCTATCAACCCCCGTTTCATCCCTTAATCTTTGTTATAAAAAAATTAAAACTGCGACGAAAGTCACGGTACTATGAGAAACCCAATGGTTTTTCGGCGCAGAGTGCCACCCCAATAATTCGCCCACCAATTAAAAAATCGTCTCTCCCCTCCTAATTAACATTAAGGAATGAAGCCAACGCTGTTCGATGGAGAATTAAAGTCCCCATCCAGCAACCCCCGTTTTATCCCTTAATAATCTCTGTAATCAAAAAATAAAAACTGCGACGCAATTTACGGCACTATGAAAAACTTAATGGATAACTCGCACGTCAATTAAAAAATCGTCTCTCCCCTCATAATTAACATTAAGGAATGAAACCAATGCTGTTCGATG
>NW_021680750.1:27015-27247 GCF_001412515.2 Diachasma alloeum
AATTAGGAGGGGAGAGGTGAATTTTTAATTACCGGGAGTCACTGTGCGCCGCAAAACAATTATTGTTCTTATTGCGCTGTGATTTTCATGACAGCTTCTTCCATTTTTTACAGAGATCAAGGGCTGAAAGAGGGTTAATTTATGGGGAATTCAATTCTCTATCGAACTGCCGTTTTTTCATCCCTTAGTCTCAATTAGGAGGGGAGAGACAAATTTTTAATTCGCGGGCGAG
>NW_021680750.1:31048-32603 GCF_001412515.2 Diachasma alloeum
GGGGGGGGGGGAATAGGACAACAAAGTGAATTGGTCGGCGCACTAACCTGGCTATGGGGTAAAATGGGATAGCGGGATGAGACGGAATAACGGGTTGAGGCGGATCCGCTTTAAACCCTCATTCTGTCTTACTCCTTTATCCCATTATAATTCACCTTGTTGTCCTATTTCGTCGCCGGTCAAATTTGACTATCGTCCAATTTGCCAGGCTGTTTCATTGTACCCCGCCGTCCCGTTTTACCCCACCCTCATATTAGCCAGACTCACCCATTCTACCCCGCTATCGATTTTACCCGATCATCCCCCTAAACACCCGTATTTAATTTACCTGCCGCCCAATTTACCCCTCCGGCTAATTAGCCTGTCATTTAGTTCACCCCATTTTACCCCACAATCTGAGCAGTGAATAGCATTCTCGTCCTGTTTACTCGGAAATTCAATTCTACACTCGACCATCTAATTTCATTCCATCATTCAATTTACGCAACCATGAATAAAAAAATTAGAAAAGTAAATTGAAAAAGTACAAAAATTGAAAAATTAAATTAATTCGCTGTCGGATTCAACCCCTACTCCAAGTCACCCCGTTATCCCATTTTACCCCACTGTCGGAGTGGGGTAAAATGGGATAACGTCTCCCACACTCACCGTTCCGGCTTACTTTATGGGTTTATTTAACCGCTATCCCATTTTGCCCCACTCTAACTAACCTGCTTTCCCGTTTTACCCCACGAGTAAATGGCACAACTGCTTTCCATTTTACTTCGCTGTCCAGTTGGTTCACTCCACCCCAGTATCCCATTTTGCCCCATTTAATTCCAGTTTCCCTTATCATGCGCCCCTCTCCGTTATCCCATATTACCCCACTGTTCACCTTCGTTAATGCTTCCCCTATCTCCTCCCTCTCAATAATTGCGCATATCAAGCGAAAAAAAATTCACTCGCGACAAGCAGCTGTATAGCGCAGAAGATACCGGGGTAACCTGCGATCACTGAAGCTAAGCAGTAGCGAGTTGGGTTAGTAAAAGGATGGGTGACCGAAAGGGAACACGGCGGATCGACCGGGAGGGAACATCTGGAGAACCGCTGAACCGATTTCTTTTTTGTTTTTTTTTATAATTGTTCAATTTGTGAATTAACTACATTAATATTTTCAATTATTTTCCAATAATGAAATTGAAGGAGTTATTAGTGATTAATTAATTATTGAGATGCGTAAGAGACGCGGAGCCTCTCGCCGAGAGACGCTCGGTAGCACTCTTGCTGCGTCTCCCACGCAGAGTCTCTCAAAAGTATGGCTACTGGCGCTGAGCCATACTCTCTCATAGACGCAGACGCGAGTCTTGCAGACCCCAAAAAGACTCAAATTTTTCATCCCGGGGCCTTTTTGGATATTGAGGGGACTTTTGATAGCACTTCGAATCCGGCTATAGAGAAAGCCATGGAAGAACGACAGGTGTCCAAAGCTATCATTGTTTGGATATAAAACATGCTGAAAGGCAGAAGACTGTCGGCAGGACATGGGAGGGCATGTGTGGAGGGACGTCCGACTAGG
>NW_021680750.1:34592-34881 GCF_001412515.2 Diachasma alloeum
CTTCGCAGTGGGAAAAACTCTTATTAAAGAACATTTCCGGCGAGATCATGTCAGGCGTTGGGAGAAAGTTGTGACCTGCAGACAAGCGAAACTGCTTATGAGGGGGCAACTAAGAGATAGAACCAGAAAGCTTCTGGAGCTGCACAGAGGGTATCGGAGGGTAGCAATGGGGCTCCTCACGGGTCATACAGCTCTCGGAGCTCATCTGTTCAAGATGAAACTTGCAGAACAAGAAGACTGTAGACTGTGCGGAAGCGATAAGGAGGGCGTTATCCACATTTTACGTGAA
>NW_021680750.1:35115-36217 GCF_001412515.2 Diachasma alloeum
AATTCTCCATCGAACAGCATCGGTTTCATTCCTTAATGTTAATTAGGCGGGGAGAGACCATTCTTTAAGTAACGGGCGAGTTATCGGGAGTCACTGTGCCGAGAGACCATTAGGTTTTTCATTGCGCCGTGAATTTCGTCGCAGTTTTTATTTTTTTATTCCAGAGATTAAGGCATGTAACAGGGGTTGCTGGATGGGGAATTTGATTCTCCATCGAACAGCATTGGTTTCATTTCTTAATGTTAAATAGGAGGGGAGAGACGATTTTTTAANGTTTCATTCCTTAATGTTAATTAGGCGGGGAGAGACGATTCTTTAAGTAGCGGGCGAGTTATCGGGAGTCACTGTGCCGAGAGACCATTAGGTTTTTCATTGCGCCGTGAATTTCGTCGCAGTTTTTATTTTTTTATTCCAGAGATTAAGGGATCAAACAGGGGTTGCTGGATGGGGAATTTAATTCTCCGTCGAACAGCATCGGTTTCATTCCTTAATGTTGATTAAGCGGGGAGAGACGATTCTTTAAGTAGCGGGCGAGTTATCGGGAGTCACTGTGCCGAGAGACCATTAGGTTTTTCATTGCGCCGTGACTTTCGTCGCAGTTTTTATTTTTTTATTCCAGAGATTAAGGGATGAAACAGGGGTTGCTGGATGGGGAATTTAATTCTCCATCGAACAGCATTGGTTTCATTCCTTAATGTTAATTAGGAGGGGAGAGACGATTTTTTAATTGGCGGGCGAGTTATCGGGAGTCACTGCGCCGAGAAACCATTAGGTTTTTCATAGCGCCGCGACTTTCGTCGCAGTTTTTATTTTTTTATTACAGAGATTAAGAGATGAAACGGGGGTTGATGGATGGGGAATTTAATTCTCCATCGAACAGCATTGGTTTCATTCCTTAATGTTAATTAGGCGGGGAGAGACGATTCTTTAAGTAGCGGGCGAGTTATCGGGAGTCACTGTGCCGAGAGACCATTAGGTTTTTCATTGCGCCGTGAATTTCGTCGCAGTTTTTATTTTTTTATTCCAGAGATTAAGGCATGTAACAGGGGTTGCTGGATGGGGAATTTAAGTCTCCATCGAACAGCATTGGTTTCATTCCTTA
>NW_021680750.1:36421-37263 GCF_001412515.2 Diachasma alloeum
AGTTATCCATCAAGTTTTTCATAGCGCCGAGACTTTCGTCGCAGTTTTTATTTTTTGATTACAGAGATTATGGTATGAAACAGGGGTTGATGGATGGGGAATTTAATTCTCCATCGAACAGCATTGGTTTCATTCCTTAATGTTAATTAGGAGCAGAGATACGATTTTTTAATTAGCGGGCGAGTTGTCGGGAGTCACTGCGCCGAGAAACCATTGAGTTTTTCATAGCGCCGCGACTTTCGTCGCAGTTTTTATTTTTTTATTACAGAGATTAAGGAATGAAACGGGGGTTGAAGGATGGGGAATTTAATTCTCCATCGAACAGCATTGGTTTCATTCCTTAATGTTAATTAGGAGGAGAGATACGATTTTTTAATTAGCGGGCGAGTTGTCGGGAGTCACTGCGCCGAGAAACCATTGAGTTTTTCATAGCGCCGCGACTTTCGTCGCAGTTTTTATTTTTTTATTACAGAGATTAAGGAATGAAACGGGGGTTGAAGGATGGGGAATTTAATTCTCCATCGAACAGCATTGGTTTCATTCCTTAATGTTAATTAGGAGCAGAGATACGATTTTTTAATTAGCGGGCGAGTTGTCGGGAGTCACTGCGCCGAGAAACCATTGAGTTTTTCATAGCGCCGCGACTTTCGTCGCAGTTTTTATTTTTTTATTACAGAGATTAAGGAATGAAACGGGGGTTGAAGGATGGGGAATTTAATTCTCCATCGAACAGCATTGGTTTCATTCCTTATTGTTAATTAGGAGGGGAGAGACGATTTTTTAATTAGCGGGCGAGTTATTGCGAGTCACTGCGCCGGGAGACCATTAGGTTTTTCATTGAT
>NW_021680750.1:37601-37738 GCF_001412515.2 Diachasma alloeum
ATTTTTTTATTCCAGAGATTAAGGGATGAAACGGGGGTTGCTGGATGGGGAATTTAAGTCTCCATCGAACAGCATTGGTTTCATTGAGTAATGTCAATTAAGAGGGGAGAGACGATTTTTTAATTAGCGGGCGAGTT
>NW_021680750.1:38060-38247 GCF_001412515.2 Diachasma alloeum
AATTAGCGGGCGAGTTATCGGGAGTCACTGCGCCGAGAGACCATTAGGTTTTTCATTGTGCCGTGAAATTCGTCGCAGTTTTTATTTTTTTATTCCAGAGATTAAGGGATGAAACAGGGGTTGCTGGATGGGGAATTTAAGTCTCCATCGAACAGCATTGGTTTCATTCCTTAATGTTAATTAGGAG
>NW_021680750.1:38531-38634 GCF_001412515.2 Diachasma alloeum
AGGTTGCTGGATGGGGAATTTAATTCTCCATCGAACAGCATTGGTTTCATCCCTTATTCTTAATTAGGGGGGAAGAGACGATTTTTTAATTAGCGGGCGAATT
>NW_021680750.1:38935-39375 GCF_001412515.2 Diachasma alloeum
TTTCAATTTTTTTATTACAAGATTAAGGGATGCGACGGAGGTTGCTGGATGGGGAATTTAATTCTCCATCGAACAGCGTTGGTTTCATTTCTTAATGTTGAATAGGAGGGGAGAGACGATTTTTTAATTAGCGGGGGAGTTATCCATTGGGTTTCTCATAACGCCGCAAATTTCATCGCAGTTTTTGTTTTTTGATTACAGAGATTAAAGGATGAATCGCGGGTTGATGGATGGGGAATTTAATTCTCCATCGAACAGCGTTGGTTTCATTTCTTAATGTTGAATAGGAGGGGAGAGACGATTTTTTAATTAGCGGGGGAGTTATCCATTGGGTTTCTCATAACGCCGCAAATTTCATCGCAGTTTTTGTTTTTTGATTACAGAGATTAAAGGATGAATCGCGGGTTGATGGATGGGGAATTTAATTCTCCATCGAACAG
>NW_021680750.1:39736-40508 GCF_001412515.2 Diachasma alloeum
TTTTTATTTTTTGATTACAGAGATTAAGGGATGAAACAGGGGTTGATGGATGATNAGCGGGCAAGTTATCCATCAAGTTTTTCATAGCGCCGAGACTTTCGTCGCTTTTTTTATTTTTTGATTACAGAGATTAAGGGATGAAACGGGGGTTGCTGGATGGGGAATTTAATTTTCCATCGAACAGCATTGGCTTCATTTTTTAATGTTAATGAGGAGCAGAGATACGATTTTTTAATTAGCGGGCGAGTTGTCGGGAGTCACTGCGCCGAGAAACCATTGAGTTTTTCATAGCGCCGCGACTTTCGTCGCAGTTTTTATTTTTTTATTACAGAGATTAAGAGATGAAACGGGGGTTGCTGGATGGGGAATTTAATTCTCCATCGAACAGCATTGGTTTCATTGATTAATGTTAATTAAGAGGGGAGAGACGATTTTTTAATTAGCGGGCGAGTTATCCATTAGGTTTCTCATGACGCCGCGACTTTCATGGCAGTTTTTGTTTTTTGATTACAGAGATTAAGTGATGGAACGCGGGTTGATGTATGGGGCATTTAATTCTCCATCGAACTGAATTAGTTTCATTCCTTAATATTAATTAGGAGAGGAGGGGCGATTTTTTGATTAGCGAGCGAGTTATCCGTCAAGTTTTTCATAGCGCCGCGACTTTCGTCGCACTTTTTATTTTTTGATTACAGAGATGAAGGGATGAAACGGGGGTTGCTGGATGGGGAATTTAATTCTCCATCGAACAGCATTGGTTTCATTCCTTAAT
>NW_021680750.1:40701-41469 GCF_001412515.2 Diachasma alloeum
GAGAGACGATTTTTTAATTGGCGGGCGAGTTATCCATTAAGTTTTTCATAGCGCTGTAAATTGCGTCGCAGTTTTTATTTTTTTATTACAAAGATTAAGGAATGAAACGGAAGTTGCTGGATGGGGAATTTAAGTCTCCATCGAACAGCATTAGTTTCATTCCTTAATGTTAATTAGGAGGGGAGAGACGATTTTTTAATTGGCGGGCGAGTTATGCATTAAGTTTTTCATAGCGCTGTAAATTGCGTCGCAGTTTTTATTTTTTGATTACAGAGATTAAGGAATGAAACTAATGCTGTTCGATGGAGACTTAAATTCCCCATCCAGCAACTTCCGTTTCATTCCTTAATGTTAATTAGGAGGGGAGAGACGATTTTTTAATTGGCGGGCGAGTTATGCATTAAGTTTTTCATAGCGCTGTAAATTGCGTCGCAGTTTTTATTTTTTGATTACAGAGATTAAGGGATGAAACGGGGATGGATGGGTGGGGAATTTAATTCTCCATCGAACAGCATTGCTTTCATCCCTTATTGTTAATTAGGGGGGGAGAGACGATTTTTTAATGAGCGGGCGAGTTATCAGGAGTCACTGCGCCGAGAGACCATTAGGTTTTTCATTGCGCCGTGACTTTCGTCGCAGTTTTTATTTTTCTGCTACAGAGATTAAGGGATGAAACGGGGGTGCTGTATGGGGAATTTAATTCTTCATAGAACAGCATTGGTTTCATTCCTTAATGTTAATTAGGAGGGGAGAGACGATTTTTTAATT
>NW_021680750.1:41630-41787 GCF_001412515.2 Diachasma alloeum
TTACAGAGATTAAGGGATGAAACGGGGGTTGATGGATAGGGAATTTAATTCTCCATCGAACTGCGTTGGTTTCATTCCTTAATGTTAATTAGGAGCAGAGATACGATTTTTTAATTAGCGGGCGAGTTGTCGGGAGTCACTGCGCCGAGAAACCATT
>NW_021680750.1:41848-57241 GCF_001412515.2 Diachasma alloeum
ATAGCACCGTGACTTTCGTCGCAGTTTTAATTTTTTTATAACAAAGATTAAGGGATGAAACGGGGGTTGATAGATGGGGAATCTAATTCTCCATCGAAAAGTCCTCGTCTCATCCCTTAATATTAATTAGCGGGTAAATGAATCAACGGAAAAACATAAAGTAAACATTGAGGACAAGGAGGACATAAACCCCCCTTCGAACCTACCCCTGTGACAGCGGGACTGCTATAGGGCTTCTAGCAGATGTTTTTTCCCTGCCCAGGATGCCCCCACTCTACGTAATTCCCACTCATGTGCTTGTCCCCCACTCCAAAAATCCATGGATATTCTTCTTCTGGCCCTACTGCCGAGTTACCGGGACAAGCAGCTCGCCCAGCCGTTAGAATCTACCGTGGCGCCCCACCTCTGTTGGGGTCTCATTTATTCTGGCTGCGAATCCTGTCAACTTGACCGACCCCGTTGGGATATCGACACTGCCGCCATCTTCCGCCATTCCCCCTACGGGTCTTGTTTTATCATTATATACACTCCTATTAATTTCAATCAATTGATAGAAAACAATGTTATAAACAGTGCAAATATAAACTAAAAATTCGTCTATCCACGTTTATTGTGTTTTCAGATAACATTTCCCCCTTTTTAGCTCCAGAAAATGACAACCCTATTAGCCACGCAACAGCCACGCAAGTACCGTGGCTCCTGGATCACCAGGGTGATAATCAGTGTAAAGAGAATATGCACATATTAATATTGGGATTGGATAATCGTAGCCAGGGACGGAATTAGCTTTATCCGGAGACATGCATGTGTACTATAGCGTAAACATCCTCTCAGCAATCGATCCATTGGCGACGCAGATCTCGACGTAGTCTAAACAAATGACGAACCTGCGTCTGGGGTCCCCACCAGTGTCACCAGATCGTGACGTCACCCCATTTAAAATTGTACTGATTTTGGCTATAAATCGCCAAAATCTGGCAACTCTGGTCCTCACGATGAACGGGACCGTCGATAGTCTGCCCTGGGCCGTGGGCAAGAGCACTCTTCCGACTGAGATATAATTATTCAAATACTATATTGTTTGCATTTTTCATGACGACTCTGTATAGAAGGCGATCCTACAATATATGGACAAATATCTACTCTTTTAAAAACTTATTTGGGGATTGAATTTATTGAGTTTATACCCTTTCATTTAAATTACTTCCTACAGATCAGAAGTGGGATAAATCACGTGCTAACTCTTATGTTGTGATTCGAGAGTGAACAAAGAAATTTTACGGAATCGAATCAACAAGTTGAATAAAGTGATATATCCAGTAATGCATTGAACACGCAAATATGTGTTCAATCTTGTGAGGATTAATGGTGAAAAATATAAAGTGGTGTTTAACATTGTAACATGAGGCTGTTACGGAAAATGTAGACAATTTGATGTAAAGTCAAAAAAGAAAGCACAAATGCGTAGGAATAGCTGAAAATCTATTCATTGGCTCGCTCGACACATTCAGCTTGTACATTCCTGATACTGATCAAGATGCAGGATCTAAAGGCATTCGATGAGGATGGACGACGATCGGTGTCGTATTGCTCGCAGAGACAATCCTCTAGTTGGCTTAATGGACGGCGCCTAAGATTGCCAGTGCATCGCTTGAGGAGACAATCCTCAGAATGATTCGGCGGACTCGTCAGGGTCATCGTCATCACGAGGGATGAAACGGAGGATTCATTCGTCAGGACTGAGTGGACGTCAGGGCTGTGGGGACGGCATCCACCACGTGTTATCGACATCACCATCACGACAGATGGGATTTGAGGCAGATATCCAGAGTTCTGCCGTGAATGCTGATAACGTCATATTGGAGGTATCGTCGATGAACCTCAGGGGACACTTCAGAGGCTGCCTGTTGGGCAATTGTCAGAGCAAGAATTTGGTATAGTGAGTACTACGCCATATGGTGAGTCCGAATTTTTGGAAATAATTGTGAAGTGCTGTTGGGTCAGATAGAATTGACTGGAACACTTGAATCTAATGGGTTTGTCTGTTTGACTCCATTTGAATCAAAATTAGAAAGTTGAATTAACTTGATAAAGAAGAAACCAAATGACCATGTTAGTATGTTGGTTGGTACGACCGACATGAGCTATTGGTCTTGAGTTATTTTGATCGACTTAAAGAAACTTGATATGACGGATGCAATAGCCCGCCTGTTAACAGGGAGGTCTTATTCAGACATTTGTTAAATAATTCTCTAGGAATACAATTTCGGTAAATTCTTTCATGTTGAGATTCATAGAAGTACAGTAGGTACAAGAGGTTAGTGTAGCTGGCACATGAGCTTTTCGCTCTTAACGAGAACAGAGAACGAAAGATTTATTCAACTTAGAGTTAATGCGTAATTTAAAATGAGTCCTAACTTGGAAATGATGATGAAAACAGCATTTGTTGAATTTTATATACGGATTGAAATTCGAGATACTTATGTCGCTCGTCAATGAGGAAACATTTTAGGTTCGAGTTTTGAAGTTGAAAAAAAAATAAACAAATTATTCGATGAACGAGGCTTGAGATAGAAAGAAAGTATCGCCCGTGAAGAAAAGATTATTTTGAATTTCTCAGAATTTTTATATGATCTTTAGATCTAAAAGGTGCAGTAAATTGAGTGATGTTATGAGAAATATTACGACGATAATCCTGAGTATATTAATTGTTCGGTCGGAAATGACAATCGAAATCGATAAACTATCATCGACGGTTTAGATCTTAATTTGATATAGACAGAAATTATTGAAGACTGAAAAATGAATTCTAATAAAACATTTCATATTTGATGAAAGTTTCATAGTAAATCTAGAAGAAAATAGTTATTCTCTAGAAGAAAATAGTTATATTCAGTAATCCCAACAATTGAATTCAAATTAAATGAGTACAAAATGATTATTGATTGATGAAACTTGTGACGAGGCGATTCTTTATTTTTATTTGTTTTTATTTTACACTTTGCCCAACTACACACTGCCCCCTAAATAATAAAATCCCGCCACCATTGGATACCCCTTCCCTCGATTTTCCCCTCATCGCCCCTCTACTCCCGCCACTGGACATCACGAAGACACCAGCTGAAGAAAGACAACAGTTCCGACCCTACCGGATAAACTGAAGGAGCCGTTGCTCCCCCCACAAACCACCCATACATGGGCCTCGGCAACCCACCGCCCTCGACGATCCCAGCGAGACATCCCTGGATTGTGGTCATCGTCACCACTCACCCGTACTGATTGGGCCCGATTGCTCCCGAATCCCAACCCGAAGGACTTCGGCACCTGACGAACCCCCACGAATCACGGAGGAAACGAAGAGACCGACACTCGTGTAACCGCTGTCCTGGACACTGCCACGTGCGCCCCAAGTTAATTGAATTATAAGTGAACATACCTCAAAGTCGATACATTTGGATTTTGTTGGGATAAAGAGGATTTTTGGTGCCCGAGCTCATCTCGGCCGTAGTTACTCTGCCCGTGGAATCCAGAAGGAGGAACGAAGGCTCAATCCCTGGAGTCATCGAAGGACTCGGATTAGCCCTGAACTGGAAGTCGTGAGTACGAGTTGTCCCCCTCATTTCCCCCTCGCCTCAAGAAGTATTCCTTTCTATACCCCCCAACGGTGAGCCTACACTCTTTTGTTTCTTCCCCATTCAGTTATTATTTTTATATTTAGTTGCATTCCCTCGACACGACTAGCTTCTCCCCGTTTTCCTGCATTAGAGTCACTCCCTTCTTACGTGTACAAAAGTTGCCTGGCCTTACCCATAACCCTAGATCCAAGTAAAAGGCATTTCAAGCGTCTTACGACGATCTATTATGTAAATTAATAGAAATATACATATTCAGTTAATTTTATCCCTCATTTGTCCTCATTATTTAATTGCCCTAAATCCCCTTTTTAGGAAATAATAATAATTAAATATTGAAAGGTCACAAACTTTTAAGTTGTTTCAAGGTGATTAATCAATAACAATGTAGTGAAATACCTGGAATTGTTTACTCAATTGAAATGTCAAAATTTGATGTGTTCGATGCCGGGTCTGAGATCTGTGGAATGAGCGAACGGTGAGTGAGATGCGAATGGATTTTTACGGGAGCGCGAGAAGGTCCAGAAATCACAACACGTGCACGTCGGTCACAAAAGTCAGTTTAATTATCACAATAAATAGTCAATATTTACACATGTTGAGTTTAGCGTAATTATCGAGATGGTCAAAACAAATAGCGTGGGTCACAATAAAAAATTAACGCAGTTCAAAGCATTAAATAACGCAGGGCAATTAATACGCGGAACTCGAGAGAAACAATATACTCGCAGAACACAATGTATACAATACGATGGCCGAAAAGCAAATGAGAGCGATTAACAGGCCCCGAGGTGGCAGGTAGCAAAGTTCAGAGGTGTGAGCGTGCCCCAAATTGTAAAAGGGGGCGTTCACCGGACACCTGTCCATCATGTGGCGCCTCAGGTGTCAGAGGTGAGAGGCCACTGGTCATTTGAGGCGATTGCGCAGGTCAGTTGTGCGATGCCAAGCAAGCATGCGATCAGAGCGAGTGTGCGTGAGTACGTCTTTGTGTGCATGTGAAAAATAATTCGGTGGAAAACCGAACATTCTCCCCCGCCATCAGCAACAGCTGACACTATCGAGTAGGTCACTGACGGGCAGGTGTGAATACAGCCGAGAACGTAGGAGGCGTAAATTCCATCAGACCTTGGCAGACTCACGTCCACTCCGAACTAGTTGCCACAGCGAGGGTCGTAAATCCTCACCATGACCCAATCCGAACATGGACTACGATGAACTCGATGATGTAGAGCTGTCATCACGTGAGATGATCCTAGTTATCGCTAGTCGAGAAGATCTTAGGTGTCGCTGGTCAAGACGATCTTATGTATCGCTGGTCGAGACTGGCAGTAGAGCGAGCTTCGAGATGTGCCGTTGTAGAGTAGAAGTAGACGTCTTGATGGTTACCATCCTGGTGAGTCCATCTCTACCAGGATGGAGAGCGATGACTCGAGCGAGAGGCCACTTCGTTGGTGGAAACCTCTCGTCGGTGAGAAGGACTGTAGAGCCGACCTTCACGTTGTGCGTTGGGTGGTGCCACTTGGAGATGGACTGGAGATGTTGCAGATGGCTAGTGGACCACCGTTTCCAATAGCACTGGACCTTCTGCTGGATGAGCTTCCATCGAGGCAATCAGGAGGCGTTCAACTGTTACGTGGAACTGTCCTGAGGTGAGGGCGCTGACTTCATCAACGTTCTCAGAGAACGATTTAAGCTTTTATGAGTTAAGCACGGCTTCGATTTGTGCGAGTGAACTCCCTGGTGATCCAAAACGCTGT
Organism: Diachasma alloeum; assembly: GCF_001412515.2. Classification (NCBI taxonomy): domain Eukaryota; kingdom Metazoa; phylum Arthropoda; class Insecta; order Hymenoptera; family Braconidae; genus Diachasma; species Diachasma alloeum. Next base: position 47,238 of record NW_021680750.1, read on the forward strand.
CAGACGAGTGAGCGGGTTCGATGGACTAAGTTTCTGCCCTCTGGACAATGCTGTTAGTGAAGAGATGCGCGGACTTCCTGGCTTTTATCCAGAAGAGTTGAGCTTGTTTGATGTCACCAGGGTTGAGCGATGTTCCTGACGATGAACCAGGAACCTTCCTAAGCCGAGCAATAAAACGCTGACAAATGATTGTGGTCCGAAGGAGCTTGACAATGGACGTAAAACGACATGAGATCCTAGATCTACAGACGCTGGACTTTCACATAGAGCACGACATAAGGTTTCTCTTCAAGGTCTGCTGTTCCCTGAACAGATCTTTCGAGCTGACCAAGACGATGAACCTTTCATAAGCCACGGTGGATTGTGCCACCGGAGCTTCTATTCCGTGAGCTGAGCTGCAGTTAGCCAAATATGAGTCCTCGCAAATCCGTCGGAGTCGCAAATTCCTTGGAAGATGGTAGACCCAAGTTCAGAGTGAGTCAATGAGCGGAAATTTCTTCGCTGGGCAGAGTTTCTTCGTTGGGCAGAAGTTTCTTCGCTGGGCAGAATTCGACGGATTCATAATACTCCATTATGGTCCATTGAAGGTACCGGTTGATACCAGTTTTGAGGACAAGGTTGATGACGCCTCATCAACGTGTCTGATACCATGAAAACATTGAGCATTAAGGAAGTTCAGGAGATTAGCGATGACGTCTCGTGACGCCTTATCAACGCAATTCCAACTCTGAGCAGATCATGATAGTCGATGATAATCTAGCGAAACTAACTAGAACAAAAGAATCAAATATTACTCAGGGCAATTCAAGAAATGGAAGTTCAATCAGTTGAACAAAATATCACTCCAGACGAATAAGATCTGGGAATATCGAAGATCAACCCCAGGTAGAAATGAAACTTTTTCGGGAGTTTGATCTCAATTGAGCTGCTGTTTGACTACTTATCAACAGTCTATGCAAGTTCAAAACAATGTTCTTGAGATAGAGTTGATCAAACGTAGAACCACCCGTTATCTTCCCAATACGAACACCTAACTATTCAGCTGACCCTTGGTTCACACAATAGGGTTGTATACGCTGATCATCGCTGGAGCATGGTTTCTCCTTGAGATATGGCTTGTCTCTGACTTATATTTCTATACGCTGGTCTGGTGAAAGTTTAACTTAGAACTGACTTCACAAAATTCAATTGAAGAGTTGAGGGACGAAGGTCTATCGATGTATACTGAGCGACTTCTCAACGCGATGATCCCAATCTAAGTACAGTCAGGACTTATGGAGCCGTAAATTCCATTGATCCCTAAAAGACTTACTCCCAAGCTGAGCTCGGTTCGATAATGAGGGACGTAAATCCTCATTAAGGTCCGACATCTCGTTCGAGGAATGATGAATTAGTAGAGCTATCCGACTATTGAGCAGTTGAATGATTCATTTTTCAATATCTAAACAGAATATTGAACATCAAAATAATATGAGAGGGAAGAATGAACGATCCATTTACCCTCCCCGCTGTCAGCAAGTCAGTGCTGACATACATTGCCAGAAATACGATGATCTTGTCTAGACGCAGTATCTCCGTGTACAGTATTCAACTGTTACATAACCATTGCATAGTTGCATATGACGCCAGTGAGTGAGTGAGTGAATGAATGAGTGAGTGAGCGTATACGCAGGGCCATTAAGTTAATGAGTTCATCTGAAGTCAGAAGGTTGTTACTTCAGCTGATACGAGGGGCTATAAGAGTTGATGAGAGGAGGCTTCAGGGAGGCCAAGCTCTGAGCACCAAGTGAGATTGATGTACCTCAAGAGACGTCAGACGGGCCAACTTGAAGTGCTTCAGAGACCCTCAACCCTCATGGTGCTTGCGCAAGACGTGCCAAGGTCATCTCGTCAACATCAACAAGTGGTTACCGACTGAACCGAAGACGAAGAACACTTGAATATGTAGGTAACATCTATCCGCAGGACAATACGATAAATGGTTGAGCTCGTCGGTTTCCTCGATGGTCGGAATGGAGACCTGAACAAAAATTTCAATAAGGAAAGAATAAATAAATAAACTTCTCTTTGGAGAACGCTGATCAATTTGAATTTCCCGCCTGGTCAGTAGCGCAGGTCTCTGAAGCGTTGCGAGATGAACTGGTTGAGCACCGCTTGCAGTCGAGCTCGCACGCTGTCCACAAACACTCCCGAAAATCACTTGAAAAACGCGAAAAACTGAAAACTATTCCACGGATCCGGCTCGAAGGACCAAAATGTTCGATGCCGGGTCTGAGATCTGTGGAATGAGCGAGCGATGAGTGAAATGCGAATGGATTTTTACGGGAGCGCGAGAAGATCCAGAAATCACAACACGTGCACGTCGGTCACAAAAGTCTGTTTAATTATAACAATAAATAGTCAATATTTACACGTGTTGAGTTTAGCGTAATTATCGAGATGGTCAAAACAAATAGCGCGGGTCACAATAAAAAATTAACGCATTGATGGTTTTATTTCACATTATTTTATGCCACAGATGAGTTTGGAAGAAGTAATAAAAATGTTGTTCAAGAAGAAGAGAAAAATAACTTCGGATTGTTTGATTCTTGAATACGAAAGTCAATAAGGCCTGATGTTGGTAATCAATAGAGATTTTGCAAGATCACGCAATACATGGGTATTGGAATATGGTAGACTGTCAATCGGACTAAGCATTACAATTCATAACTATTCGTTGACTGTGCTGTTCTGATGATGTTTAATTAATTTTTTTTTTGAAAATGACAGACATGCTCTGAGAAAAATGAAATATTGGTGGCACAATAACAGTTGATCCCAATATTTAGTTTATGTTACTATGAGTAACAGAAGAATATTCTTTGAATCATAGTTAGTTGGGGTGCTGGAAAAGAGCACGATAGTACACATGTACTAAAAATATTGGTAAAGCCAGATGCTAATGGCCGCGCGGGCAGTTGGAGCGCACAATTTTAGTTCGGTTACAGGTATTGGAAGTACAGAGTAGTCATCGGATGAGAGTATAGAAGAGGTGCAAAATGGCACTCTGACACAAATCCGACTTTGTTATCAGCCAAGTATGAATGATGGACATGGTACCTATGGCAGTCCTGTTCAGATGTACTTGGTCGGTCTGTGGACATTTGTATGTTCGAATGCTCTTGCGAAAGCAGAGGAATGCTGTCAAAATAGCGCTGAATATGGCTGTATCTACGGCATAGAGTCGATCGACAGAGTAGCAGTGAGGCTGCTGATGAGGGCAAAAGGGGCCTTCTAGTGGTGACTGCTGGTATGCCGAATTGTAAACATGATATTCGGGACTAAACGTTGCTGAATTGGCGCAGAGTTGACGCTGTTAACAGTCTCCGGAGTGAGTCACGCCATACGCTATGCAGTAAGCTGGCGAATACTCGTAACCGTAGGCTTATGAGGGGTCCTGTGTAGCCGGGCTGAGATTTCTTTCAGATTTGAGAAAAAATGAGTTTCCATTGTCTATTGAGATGAAGGAATTTCAGTTCGACTATGGTAAAAGGACATTACAATCAGTTACTCTGAGAGCCAGTCCCTAGTCAGGATTGTGCTCTGAGACGAGAGCTGGAGAACTGGGACTTCGGTAGTCGTGAGTCAGAAGTACACTGGACCAAGTGGTCGGTTGCCCATTTGGTCGGCTGTTGTTTTCTGGCAAGGCTAGCAACTGGCAGACGGTATTGTGGTATTCACAATTATCGTTATAGTCAGTTACTCTGAGAGACAGTCCCTAGTCAGGATTGTGCTCTGAGACGAGAGCTGGAAAACTGGGACTTGGGTAGTCGGTAGTCAAAAGTATATTGGGTTGAGTGGCCGGTTGCCCATTCGATCGGCTGTTGTCTTCTGGCGAGGCTAGCAACTGGTTACCGAGTTTGGGAGCGTCTGAGTTAACGAGTTGTGTACTCAGAATGGCCCTTACGGAGCGTAAATTTCCCTGTCCGACCATCTCTCACAAAAATTAACCACTTCTTGATAGTATAATTGCATATCGATGGATGCTTCTGGAAGAATTGATCACTCTTTGTGAAGTGTTTATTGAGACCCAATTATCTCCATTCCTTGGCTTCAGTGTTTGAATGGATATAAACTTTTTTTTCTGAAATTTTAGGATTTTGGTGTTGGTATAACAAGTAAAGAGAATATCCACATATTGATATTGTGACTGGATAATCGTAGCCAGGGACGGAATTAGCTTTATCCGGAGAGATGCATGCGTACTATAGCGTAAACATCCTCTCAGCAATCGATCCGTTGGCGACGCAGATCTCGACGTATTCTAAACAAATGATNTGTATGTTCGAATGCTCTTGCGAAAGCAGAGGAATGCTGTCAAAATAGCGCTGAATATGGCTGTATCTACGGCATAGAGTCGATCGACAGAGTAGCAGTGAGGCTGCTGATGAGGGCAAAAGGGGCCTTCTAGTGGTGACTGCTGGTATGCCGAATTGTAAACATGATATTCGGGACTAAACGTTGCTGAATTGGCGCAGAGTTGACGCTGTTAACAGTCTCCGGAGTGAGTCACGCCATACGCTATGCAGTAAGCTGGCGAATACTCGTAACCGTAGGCTTATGAGGGGTCCTGTGTAGCCGGGCTGAGATTTCTTTCAGATTTGAGAAAAAATGAGTTTCCATTGTCTATTGAGATGAAGGAATTTCAGTTCGACTATGGTAAAAGGACATTACAATCAGTTACTCTGAGAGCCAGTCCCTAGTCAGGATTGTGCTCTGAGACGAGAGCTGGAGAACTGGGACTTCGGTAGTCGTGAGTCAGAAGTACACTGGACCAAGTGGTCGGTTGCCCATTTGGTCGGCTGTTGTTTTCTGGCAAGGCTAGCAACTGGCAGACGGTATTGTGGTATTCACAATTATCGTTATAGTCAGTTACTCTGAGAGACAGTCCCTAGTCAGGATTGTGCTCTGAGACGAGAGCTGGAAAACTGGGACTTGGGTAGTCGGTAGTCAAAAGTATATTGGGTTGAGTGGCCGGTTGCCCATTCGATCGGCTGTTGTCTTCTGGCGAGGCTAGCAACTGGTTACCGAGTTTGGGAGCGTCTGAGTTAACGAGTTGTGTACTCAGAATGGCCCTTACGGAGCGTAAATTTCCCTGTCCGACCATCTCTCACAAAAATTAACCACTTCTTGATAGTATAATTGCATATCGATGGATGCTTCTGGAAGAATTGATCACTCTTTGTGAAGTGTTTATTGAGACCCAATTATCTCCATTCCTTGGCTTCAGTGTTTGAATGGATATAAACTTTTTTTTCTGAAATTTTAGGATTTTGGTGTTGGTATAACAAGTAAAGAGAATATCCACATATTGATATTGTGACTGGATAATCGTAGCCAGGGACGGAATTAGCTTTATCCGGAGAGATGCATGCGTACTATAGCGTAAACATCCTCTCAGCAATCGATCCGTTGGCGACGCAGATCTCGACGTATTCTAAACAAATGATGAACCTGGGTCTGGGGTCCCCACGATGAACGGGACCGTCGATAGTCTGCCCTGGGCCGTGGGCAAGAGCACTGTTCCCACTGAGATATAATTATTCAAATACTATATTTTTTGCATTTTTAATGACGACGCTGTAAAGAAGGCGATTCTACAATATATGGACAAATATCTACTCTTTTAAAGAGTTATTTGGGGAGTGAATTTGTTGAGTTTATACCCTTTCATTCAAATTACTTCCTACACCAATCAAGTTGATTATGCAATTATTCAGTTGATAAAGATTGAAGGTTTCGACTTAATATAATCAATATAACATCGAATGTTCGGACTTAATTATTAAAATTCTGAACGAGTGTAGCTGTGACGATAGCTCTCTAGCCATTGACTCACATTGCGTGTAGAGTTTCTGCCAAGATTAACTTTTCACGTTTTGCTCTTGAGCTTCCAGAACCTCTTAAATCTCTCGAATTACCCTCAATTACCTTTTGAAAAAAAATCACTATTATCTAATTTTATCTTAGTTCAATTGACTGAAATCGAACCTATGTCATCCCACGTTTTTAGCCACGGACGGTAATTACCGCTACACCTCTTGAACTTCTTGAACCCCTTAATTAATTAAGATATTTTTTGGGAAAAATTTAATTCTTTATAAAAAATTTTGCAATTGATAATTAATTGAGGATTTCGGAATCGATTGAATAATTTTTTTATGTGCTAATCGGGTAATAAGTGATCTCGGTAATAAGTACATTTGAGGAAATGTAAAGACATTTTTTTGTGGAGAATTTAATTCTTTGAAAAAAATGTTGAAGATATTTTACTCTAAAACCACTCACTGCCGAAATAATTAGACAATTCATAATTAATTACGGATTCTGTAATCGAATGCTCCATTTACTATTTTCATTAAAAAATGAAACTCCACACGTCTTCGAAGTGTTTCCGAAACTACACATTGTGGAATTGAAACTACACAATGTCCCAATTGCATTTGCGGAATTTAAGGAATGTGTAGATGAGAAATGTTCACAATGCATGTGTTTAATTGTTTAGTGCGGCCTTCATGCAAGTGTACAATTCAGTTGTATAAAAGATGTCGTGTATTTAAGTCATGTGGAAATCAAGCATGTGTAGTTCATTGATGTGTAGATCTTGCATGTGCGCGACTTTATGTGGAGAAAGCTTCTGCGCTGTTACGTCCCAAGCTGGTGGTTTGCTCAGATGGTAGGTCCGTTGCCCGTGGAGTGCTAAAGTACTCTGCTCCACAAGTGCGGGAATATTTGAAATAGTTGTGGACAGAGACACTGAGTTTATACTGGCACACAATATTTTATTTATTCAGTTTAGCCTTGTTATTTATTTCACAACAACAACTTGGTAATATAAAATTGAACTGGTTATCGCTCTTCAACTTCTCCGGTCCACGTAGGTAGTAGATCTGATCCTACATTTACTCTTAAAATTACTCTAAGTCTCGCCAGCGTGAAAACTCATCCCACAGGAAAAAGTAGGGAACCAATCGTGACCCTGAACTCGGTCGATGGGGTTGGTCTTACACCCTCACAGTCGATCGCGCTGGCCCAGCCCAGAACTCTCGAGTGTACTTGACCCGAACAATGGGCCTGACATGTGGTACAGAGTAAGAGAGAGGAAATACTTGAGTTTCTCTCGGTGAAAAATAAACTGTCTCCGGGAAAAGGTTTTACGACTTTCACGGTTCGAAGTTGAGTTCAAATTGCACTTGACAACTCTATAAGAAAAAACAAATACAAAACGGCTTTATCTTCGGCTGGTCCGAACTACGGTGGGGAATTCCCAGTTTTATTACTCATTTCCTGTGGACGCACTTTCCAACGAGATTCCAACGTACTTTCCAAAAGTCTGTTTCTTCTCAAATTTTATCTCGTGAGAATATTTCAACTAAGATGGATAAAAGTTATAAAAATTATTCAATAAAGAATTTGAATCATAGAGGTGTAATTTAGTAAGAATTATGGCGGTCATAGGAACCCTACGTCGCTACTAGGGGTCTACGCGACAGCGCACATTACGCCTGTGGAGTTCAAGCAGTGCTTTGCCCTCTTGTGGACATAACGCGTGTGCAAAAATGGATGTGTACATTCAGGCTTTAACACAACTTTTCTCTGGCCATGGACAGTAGTGCCCTCGGCGTCTCGTACGCTCCCTGCCTTATTCACAGGTACGGCCGCAAAATTAGTTCATGCGCCACCACTACGAAATTTTGCGGTTGAAGCTTCTCCATAAGCGCTGGCAATCTCCCCTATAATCTCTGCTTACTATTTCAGCTTGGGGTCACCTGCCCCTGGAGAACTGAGCCTCTACTTTAGTCAATCCGGAAGCCAAAGATGTCTTTAGTCAATCCTCTTTGGTATAACTATTGTCACGTTTGAAAATATCTTGCAAAACCAGAGATGACGAAGCGATGAATAGAGTAATTGCAAGGGTCAAATGGGAGACACGAAGACAGTTTTCATAAGAGTCAAACGGGAGAGATGAACATAGTTATCGCAAGGGTCAAATGGAAGAGACGAACACAGTCAGCGGTATAGAGTCTAATGGGAGCGATAAATATAGTAATCGCGAGGGTCTAATGGGAACGATGAATAGAGTATTTGCAAGAATCAGATAGGAAAGACGACCTTACAGTCATCGTAAGGTTTTAATGGGAACGATGAATAGACTAATTTTCGTCTCTTCCATTAGACCCTTGTGATAACTGTGACAGTCTATCCCATTTGACCCTTGCGCTTCCCCCCCAGCCTCCTCCCCTCAATAAATGTTCGCCCAGCAACGAGGCCATAGAACTCCTGAAATTTAGGGCCATGGAAGGTGTCCATGGACCCCAGTAGGTTTGCTAGGCAGGTTCTGGATAGTAGGTCGCCAAATCGCCACCAGATGCGCCATAAGGCGTGGAAGGTTCTGGAATGGTCGCGCCACCGTCGCGAAATTTCTAGACGGATGATGTCATCAATGAGTCACCTCATCAACTCGGGGACGTGGTGGGGGTACTTCCTGAGTCCTGTTGGGACTTGCATGGAATATGATACTAGTGGCGGCACCACCGCCATGGAATTTTCTAGACGAATGACGTCATCGATGAGCCATCGACTCGCGTGATGGGGGAATCCCTCTAAGACCTGTTGGGACTTGTATGAATATAATGACCTGTTGAAAGTTGCATGAAATCGGATATTGGCACCACCGTCGCGGAAAGTTCGAGACGGATGAAGTCATCGATGAGTCATCGACTCGCATGGTGGGAGAACCGTCCTGGTGGGACTTGTACATTCGAGAAGGATGACGTCATCGATGACTCATCACGCGCTGGGGGGTGCTTCCTAAGTCCTGTTGGGACTTGTATGGAATATGATATTAGTGGTGGCACCACCGTCATGGAATTTTCTAGATAGATGATGTCATCGATGCGTCACTCGGAGCGTCGACTGATGACTCATGGATTCGCGGGTGGTGGGGTACTTCCTAAATCCTATTGGGACTTATATGATACCATAATGACCGGTTGGAACTTGTAAGAAATTGTATATAGGCGCTACGATCGCACAACTTTCGAGACGGATGATGTCATCAACGACTCATCAGTTCGTGGGGTGGGGGTGTCGACTGAGTCTTGTTGAGACTTGCATGAAATAGGATACTCGATTGGTCTCGAATATTATCGATGGTTCCCGACTGTTCCATGATGAATCATCCATTGGGAGTTGGAGTGGGGATAACTCGCGCACTCTGCACGATCCACACTCAATACAAAGTCAAGTTCAGTTTACTGAATTACAACTCGTAGCGTGAAGTTTAACTCATGGTTTTTGAAATCGTTATAATATCGTTTTCAATAGTTGTACTGAAGGGTTATTTAGGATTGAAATAACGATTAAACACAGTTTTATTATCGTAAAAGTAATTAAGCTTTATTCAGACACGTAATGCGACAACGGTCGCGGCACAAGTGGTGCATAGTACGAGTATATCAATGAGAGGCGCCGTGGCGACACAATCTGCCACACTGTCGGTAAAAAGGGAGACTGGCGTAGGGCACTATATTTCAACACTCCCTCCCGCCATAGGCAGTATCCTCTTTTCCTCTCCAGTCTTCTTCTCTCCTAGTATTCTATTCTTGTTAATCACAAAATTTCTTATTCTTATTTTTTTTTTTGGTAACTTTATCTCGCCTCAGTATTCTTGTCAGGTAATTTCAGTTGGTTTTAACTCCTCAGTGTCCATCTCGCCAATCAGTTACTTCCTAGATAAACAGAAAGAAATAATTTAGATATTTACGTTCACTATTAGATCCATCAAACGCTTGTGTGTTTCAAACGTCAATGGTTTGGTGAAAACATCAGCTAGCTGATCCCTTGAGCCAATCCAAATGATTTTTATATGATTCCTTTTAACACATTCCTTTATATAATGTAACTTGTTTTCTACAATGTGTCTTAATTTCATTCCTCCACTTGTTTCTGCACTAACAATTGCA
>NW_021680750.1:58281-80543 GCF_001412515.2 Diachasma alloeum
TTTGTGAGTTCGCCAAATGATCGAATCACCAAACCGTCTAATCACAAATCCACAAGTTGTGATTGAATCTTTACAATCAGAGAAACTCGCATCAGAATAACCCTGAATGTCATTGGTCTCGCCTGAATATCTCAGACCCAAGCCCTTAGTACCTCTCAGATACCGAAAAATTCTTTTTACCATTTCCCAATCACTTTCTTTAGGATTTACTTGATGTCTGCTCATTACATTGACTGCATATGCAATGTCTGGTCTCGTAGCACCAGCCAAATACAAAAGAATACCTACAGCCTCTCTATAAGGAATGTTTGCTTTTGANTTCTGTCCTTTCCAAAGTTCCATTATCATATTCTGTTTCTCTTGATTTTCTCTCATTATTGGCTACTTGAGAAGTATTCATTGGTGTACGTTGTGGATGTGCTTTATCAAAGCCAAACCTACTTAATATCTCTTGAATATATTTTTCCTGATTTATTCTAATAATCTGATTTTCTCTGTCCCGCCTAATAGTCATGCTCAGGAATTCCTTGGGTTCTCCCAGGACTGTCATTTCAAATTCGCTACATAAATCACTCTTTACTTCAGCCAATTTATCGTTATCATTACTCGCCAATAACATATCATCTACATAAAGTAGCAGAAGCAAGAACTTGTCTTCATCTCGCCAAGTGAATAAGCAAGGTTCCAAATCCGAGTTCTGCAAACCCATATNGGACTGATACGAAGACCATAAAGTGCTTTCTCCTATTTGCACACATTTTCTTGCCTATCTTTGTCAGTATGATTAGTTCCTTCTGGAATTTCCATGTAAATTTCCTCATCTATCACACCGTTGAGGAAAGCAGTTTTAACATCTAGCTGATACACCTCTAGATTATATTTGTTTATACTTGATATAACTATTCTCACTAAAGGTAAACGGGCTACTGGAGCATAAGTTTCCCTTAATTCATAAATGTTCTTATCCTTGAAACCTCTGATTACTAGTCTCGCTTTGAATCTTATTTTACCATTTGCCTCATTTTTACACTTAAAAAGCCATTTTGAATCAATGACTTTTAATCTTTTTCCATTCATCATACTTAGAGGTCTTTTGACAATTTTCCATACTTGATTTCTTTCTAACGAGTTTAATTCTTCATCAACCGCATTTAACCAAGAATCTTTATTTTTACTGTTTATAGCTTCTCGATAATTTGAGGGATCTTCATTTATGCTTGATAAAAGTGCATGATACACTTCATCTTCCTTTTGTGCTAAATCTATCTCGCCTATATTACTGATAACACTAGTGAAGAAAACATTTCCTTTCACGTTCTCATCAATTTTCAACTCTGAAAAGCTATTATCATTTATTGTTTTATCCTTTATATCAACTGTCTTCACTTTCTTGGTAATGTTTTGTTCTGAAACTTCTTTCCTTGGTCTACCTCTTTTGCTTTTTATCTCTCCCTCCGGTTTTGAAGAATCCTCGGCCTCACCTCTATTCTTTTCGAACTCAACAAACCATTCATCTTTGTTCTCCATTTCTCCATAGTCTGGGAAATCTTTGATTCCGTTTCCCTTGTATTTATCCCCATACACTAATTTTTCATTGACTTTAACATGTCTACTTTCATAATATTTTCCTAGCTCTGGCTTTAAGACTTGATACCCTGTTGGAGTATATCCAACCAAGACCATACCTACACCTCGAGGTCCAAACTTTGAGCCAGCATTTCTAGCAATTTTTACATAACTTAAACTACCGAATCTTTTGATTTGATTAATATCAAAGCTGTGATCAGGCGCGAATCTTTCGAAAGGAGTTATCATATTGTTTGATTTATGTGGAGTCCTATTGTAAGCGTAAACTGCAGCAGTTAAGGCCAGATCCCACATGCCCTTTGGCAGTCTCAAGTCAAACATATAACATCTCACCTTTTTCTGGATAGTTTGATTGAATCTCTCAGGGACACCAATGTGTTCAGGTGTATCAGGGGAAGCTAACTGTAATTCCGCCCCTAGACCCTTAAGAACTTCAACTGTATACCCGCCTGTATACTCTGTTCGATGATCTGATCTAAGATAACACACTTTCGCGTCATAACCCAGTAAATTACGCGCTATGAATGAACTATTTGCAATGGTGCTGTTGCGCGCCTGCGCCCCGATGGGAATGATAATTTATTGAATTTAGACGTTAAGCACACCTCACAATCTCTAATGAATTCATCATCAAATTTTACTGCATTTAATTCTTTATTATCTGGGAATTTCTTTTGTAATGCCTTGAGGTAACTCATTGAGGCATGTTCAAATCTACAATGCCACAACATAACATTCTGATTCTTCAAATAGCTATCTTTATCAATTGAAAGTTTTGGAAAATCTTCTAACGAATCATCCCATGGTAATTCATCAACATCTTGCAATTTCCTGTCCCAAATGGTGTAATCAAAATTTGATTGTTCATAGGGAATCTTTTCTTTAGTAATTATTTTCTCTATTATTTAGTTTTCACTCCCTTTTTTATTATGCTTTTCGTCCTTTGCCTTTTCTTCAATTTTATTTTCATGCTCATTACTCTTATCAATTTCGTCTATTTTCTCACTTGTTTCATTCTGTAAATTTGCTGTGACACTTCTGGTAAGATATCTGTTCACCTCATTCTCACCCCTAGTGATATCAGCAACATTTGCTACTATTCGCCTGTTTATTTGCTCGAAAGAATTCTCGCCGATAGAGTTTGACTTTACTATTTCTAAATCGATTATCCAGTAAGGTTTTCTATAAATTCCCGAGATGAAAAGTTCATTCGACAATGGATCAAATATATCAATTTTCTTGTCATCTAAGTAGATTGCTAATCCCATTTCGGCAAATTTTCTTAATGATAGTAGATTTGCTTTAAGAGCTTCTGCAAAAATAACTGTCAATTTCTAGTAATTTACCACTCGCCAGTTCAATTTCTACTTTTCCTGCTCCCTCCGTTTTTAAGTCCGCTGACTCATTTTTATTAGCCCACCTAATTACTCCACAATCTAATTCATTGAATGTTTTAAATATAATCCTGGAATTTGTTAAATGCTCGGTCGCGCCTGAATCTGCCAGAAAGTCTGTCAGAAACTTATTTCCATTTGTTTGTTGACTATCTGCATAAAATATTTCAGCACTTGATTGATCATAATTTTCTTTTTCCTTACCTTGAGTGGAGTTATTTTTCTCTGTGGGTTTGTCGGATTTGGATTTCTTGTTTGATTGGTGAGATGACTTAAACCCGTGTTTGTTCTCGCCTCTTTTATAAGAGAACCGACTCTTATCGAATCTTCCTCTTTTACTTGGACCATATGTCTCACCTCTCATTGGTCTTTTCGTTCCTCTATTGTTACTTCTATATTGATCTTGATAATTATTTCGATAATTATTTTTTGAATTAGAATTGTACCTTGGAGTCTGTTTAGAGTATCCTGAGCCACTTGGTGTATTGTCATTGTGGGGTACATTTGGGCAATCTCTCGCATTGTGATTCCCAAACTGGTTGTACCTGTAGCACAAGTATCCTTTCCCTTTATTGGGACGGTCTGGTCCCTTGTGTCCATATGCCTGACAAGCAAAACACTTTGGCCCCTTGTGGAGTGCAAAATTAGCAGTATTAGTATCAGAATCTGAAAGCTCACTTTTCATAGTAGCTTCTTCTTCTAATATCGCAATTTTCAACTCGCCAAAAGTCAAACCCACACCTATAGCTTTCCTTGTTACTTTTTCAATGATTTTAATGTTGGGAAAAGCTTTTATTACTGCATTGTAGAATGCATCTTTCTTTTCGCTCTCCCTCCCGCCATAGGCAGTATCCTCTTTTCCTCTCCAGTCTTCTTCTCTCCTAGTATTCTATTCTTGTTAATCACAAAATTTCTTATTCTTATTTTTTTTTTTGGTAACTTTATCTCGCCTCAGTATTCTTGTCAGGTAATTTCAGTTGGTTTTAACTCCTCAGTGTCCATCTCGCCAATCAGTTACTTCCTAGATAAACAGAAAGAAATAATTTAGATATTTACGTTCACTATTAGATCCATCAAACGCTTGTGTGTTTCAAACGTCAATGGTTTGGTGAAAACATCAGCTAGCTGATCCCTTGAGCCAATCCAAATGATTTTTATATGATTCCTTTTAACACATTCCTTTATATAATGTAACTTGTTTTCTACAATGTGTCTTAATTTCATTCCTCCACTTGTTTCTGCACTAACAATTGCAACTTTATTATCACACCTTAAGATCAGTGGAACGGGGGGATCAACCAGTATCAGTTTCAAAGAGTTGTGCAACGACATCATTTCTCGACTCGCCTCGCTCATTGCGACATACTCAGCTTCACACGTGGAGAGTGCTACTGTAGTTTGTTTGTGAGTTCGCCAAATGATCGAATCACCAAACAGTCTAATCACAAATCCACAAGTTGTGATAGAATCTTTACAATCGGAAAAACTCGCATCAGAATAACCCTGAATGTCATTGGTCTCTCCCGAATATCTCAAACCTAAGCCCGTAGTACCTCTCAGATACCGAAAAATTCTTTTTACCATTTCCCAATCACTTTCTTTAGGATTTACTTGATCTCTTACATACATTACATTGACTGCATATGCAATGTCTGGTCTCGTAGCACCAGCCAAATACAAAAGAATACCTACAGCCTCTCTATAAGGAATGTTTGCTTTTGATTCTGTCCTTTCCAAAGTCCCATTATCATATTCTGTTTCTCTTAATTTTCTCTCATTATTAGCTACTTGAGAAGTATTCATTGGTGTACGTTGTGGATATGCTTTATCAAAGCCAAACCTACTTAATATCTTTTGAATATAATTTTCCTGATTCAATTTGATAATCTGATTTTCTCTGTCCCGCCTAATAGTCATGCTCAAGAATTCCTTGGGTTCTCCCAGCACTGTTATTTCAAATTCGCTACATAAGTTACTCTTTACTTCATCCAATTTATCGTTATCATTACTCGCCAATAACATATCATCTACATAAAGTAGCAGAAGCAAGAACTTGTCTTCATCTCGCCAAGTGAATAAGCAAGGTTCCAAATCCGAGTTCTGCAAACCCATATTCAAAGCTACTTCGGTGAATTTTACATTCCACCGTTTGGGACTGATACGAAGACCATAAAGTGCTTTTTCCAATTTGCACACATTTTCTTGCCTATCTCTATCAGTATGATTAGTTCCTTCTGGAATTTCCATATAAATTTCCTCATCTATTACCCCATTGAGGAAAGCAGTTTTAACATCTAACTGACACACCTCTAGATTATATTTGTTTATAATCGATATAACTATTCTCACTAGAGGTAAACGAGCTACTGGAGCATAAGTTTCCCTTAATTCATAAATGTTCTTATCCTTGAAACCTCTGATTACTAGTCTCGCTTTGAATCTTATTTTACCATTTGCCTCATTTTTACACTTAAAAAGCCATTTTGAATCAATGACTTTTAATCTTTTTCCATTCATCATACTTAGAGGTCTTTTGACAATTTTCCATACTTGATTTCTTTCTAACGAGTTTAATTCTTCATCAACCGCATTTAACCAAGAATCTTTATTTTTACTGTTTATAGCTTCTCGATAATTTGAGGGATCTTCATTTATGTTTGCTAAAAGTGCATGATACACTTCATCTTCCTTTTGTGCTAAATCTATCTCGCCTACATTACTGATAACACTAGTGAAGAAAACATTTCCTTTCATACTGAAGGGTTATTTAGGATTGAAATAACGATTAAACACAGTTTTATTATCGTAAAAGTAATTAAGCTTTATTCAGACACGTAATGCGACAACGGTCGCGGCACAAGTGGTGCATAGTACGAGTATATCAATAAGAGGCGCAACGGCGCCGTGGCGACACAGTCTGCCACACTGTCGGTAAAAAGGGAGACTGGCGTAGGGCGCTATATTTCAACATTTACAATTCTTCCAAATTTGCTATTACTCAGATTGCTCGAGATCATGATCGTTTCAGACATCGATTAATTTCATGTGAAGAACTATTGAACGCTATATTATCAAAACAATATAGACAAACTCTTTTTGAAACTCGTTTCACATAGTCCCAAGTTATGTTTTATGAGAAAAGGATGTGCATAATAATAAGATCAGCTCAGTTCCATCGTATTGTCTCACGGAAGATGATGTAGTGTCTCACAGAAGAAAATCACTCGAAATCATAATCTTAAACGCTGAATAAGTTTTCATGAAAGAATATTGAATGCTATACTATCAGAAGAATATAGATGGAATATATTTAATACTCATTTTAAGATATGGAAAATAAAATTTTGTACTCTAAGAATTTCAAATATGCAGAAACCGTCCCATTTGCCGTTTACACAGATTTAGAATGTTTAATAGAGTCAAAAGAGAATGATTATGATATCCCTCATAGTATCGCATCGTATGTGAAATGTGCTTTTGATGATTCATTATCACAAGTCAAAACCCATCGAGGTCCACATTGTATTGAGTGGTTTTCAATGGAGATGAAGCTGCTATCATACAGAGTAGATAAATACTTGAAGACCAAACTGAAAAAGGAAAACTTATCAACTCAGCAAATTGAGGATTTCGGACCAGCAGTGACATGTTACATGTGTAAAAATCCTTTGAATGAAAGTGATAAAGTTCTTTATCGCTGTCATTTAACAGGAAAATATTACGGGGCTGCGCATAGGAGTTGTAATCTGGCATATCAAAATTCTCATACTATTCCAAATTCTTCCAGTTAATAAAGAATATTATATCTCTTTCACTAAATGGGTAGCAGGGACTTGTCTAAATTTGAGATTCAACGACTCATTCCGTTTCATGTGTGATGTCTGGAGAAATTATCAGTGTCGGGGAACTATCTTTTCAATTGTTTTATTAAAAAGATAGCTAAAATGATTAAAATTTGAATTTCCTATACGAAGTTAGATTCATACTCTTACTTTTTCATTGAAATATTGGATTGCAGCTCGATTTTGACGGAAAATATTCGAAATAAGGGAATTTTGTTCGAATCAAGAAATCTAGAGTTCTATTGGCAATTAAATTCGATTTTCATCATGAATTTGAGAACTACGCAATTTACAAAAGTATAAGTCTGCATTTTACAAAAGTTTATATGTAGTTAATTCGTAATTCCTACCCCTGGAATGATCTGAAGGATCTGATTCTAATTGTTTCACAAAATTTGATTACTCACAGTTCGGTTTCATTTATGTATCAATTTTTTAATATGGATCCTTGGCTGAATTCGCAATTTTCTCACCAACAACGAGATTCACTAGAGGCTATCATGGATACCCGTACAAAAATACTTTCTTCCACTCGTATAGTTTATTTTGAGTTCGAAATATTTGAATGCAAGAAAAGTCACCCCTCTCGGTTAAGAAAATTTGATTCCCAGATAATTCGAATTGTTCGTAGCCTACTATTAATTCGGCAACTATTCAGCGTAACTTCGACACTGCGAATTATTGTATTGTATTGAAGGATTGAAAAATCCACCAATTAAGTGAACTATTTCGACCAGAATTATTACTGCTCCGTCGTTGCTTTAAGACTGATTAATTTTGATTTTTCTGGAGTTTTTATTGGCTTTTATGAGCCGCTTGACTCGTGGGGCTCCAATGAGTCAATTTTTAATTGGTAGAAAATGTCGTTTGATTTTTCCCACTTTTAAATCGTCTGCAGGAAAGTAGTTCACTTGGTTTTTGGGGTTTTTGTTTCATTGTTTCTCAACCATTCCTCCATCTGCGAATTTTGATATTGAGAAACGGGGGCATGTTGAGTGAGATATTTCATCACTGATGCTTTCAATTCCATTGTTTTTTGATTTATTGAGTTCAAGTGATGAAATGTTTTGTCAATTATTTGACTTATTAATTTGCATTATATCTCTATATATATATATATATATATATATATATATATATATATATATATATTTTATTTTATTGTTTCATAAAAATTCTGGATATCATACATGGGTAGCAGTCGTGAGAGATTAGCGAATTAATTTGATAACGGTCATTAAGAAATAACAAGAAAATATCAACCTGATTCTACTAAAGTCAATCTGTTGAGTAGAAACTGGGTATTTCCTTTTGAATATATGTGGACGTCCACATGAAAAAGGAGACTAGTTTCCGAGATAGTCACGTTTTTGTCTCAGCAACTGCCATTTGCCCCAATGTTAAATTTTTTTTCCATCTTCTCCAACGATGTCAATTTTGACCCCATGAAGATCATTTTTAGCTCAAAATGTGCGAAATGTTATCAATATTATCAGAGTATAACACACATTATACAGACAATGTTATAATGTTTGTTGTATAATATTAGTAAATAACATTATATCGACAAAGTGGTCCCTTTTCATGCGGACGTCCACATGTCGATGATTGGGGTACATTGGATGAAACCGAATTGCCTGGAAAAGAAGGGTTTCACTCTCAATTGACTGATGAGCAGATATCTGGTGAAGATGATCAACATGCTGTTAATGTTTGGAGTGAATTAGAGTGAGAGTTAGTTGGGACTTTTCAAATTTTTCATTGTAATTGCCTTTCCACTGTAACGTAATTTCCAAGGTTCACGGAACCCCTCGGTCCAATACGCAGCCCTCTGGCACTCACGTAGAAACTAAAACGACAAAAAGTTGAGCGCCAGATCGTTTTTACCAGAACGACCACTGGAACGAAAGAAACAAAATCAAACTAGCCCTAAGCTCGAAACGGTCTCCCACTAGCTCCACATGAAGAGACGTGTATCGGTTCCTGAAAGAGCTTAGACTAGAGATGTGACTAGGTGAACAAAACAAATAAATTAAACTCAGAATTGCGGGGGAAAAATCACAGTATTTAATAAAATTTAAACGATTCGATACATTTCAAGATTAATTAATTGAAAACCCCCTATTTGGTTGTTTCAACCGATCAACGATCATATGACTGCAAAATTGAATAGCTCTACAATCATCAAAATAATAAAAGATTCTTTTAACAAAAATCAGAAAGTGCACACTTAGTCAAATTAGTCAAAACCAATTCTGATGATCAAATTGAAAGATCTAATTATCGAAAAGTAAAAAAAAACAAATCAAAAGTCAAAAACAATGTCAAAAGAATCATAAAAAATCAGAATCGAAGTATCGTCAATACTCATGTAGATTGAACGACACTGAACGATCGAAACCCAAAAATTAGTCTCCGTGACAAGTAAAGCTAGCTGTCCGAAACGAATACGAAAACTCAAGACATCAGGCCAGCGAAACGAAGCAAGGTCACGAGACACACAGTAACTCACGTTCAATGTCCTTCGAAATTATCCAAGTTAAATACCATCCAACGAGAGTCCAATCGTAACCGAAATTAAATACTTCAAAATCTCCAGGGTTACGAAACCTCAATGGTTCGCCGAATGGATGAATCTAACGTACAAAATTCTGAACCATAACAAAAAAAAAATGAAATCAAAATTCTAAAATTCCGAACGAACTAATATCTCTAACGAATGAGAGTTTTTAACGAAAACAATATAACTAAAAGATTCAAAGGAAAACTGTTCACTGGGCGGATAAAATCTCGTCACTATCAAACAGATTCGTTCAAAGGTGTGCGAAACGCCGAACATTTTGACTCGATTTTGCCCTCACAAAATACCAAAATGTTTAATCACCACGCTCACCGATGTCCAGACGAAAATCCCAAAGAACTCCCGGCTGCATGGCAGGTCTCAAAACGTCCCAGTGACTTCCAGAAATTCCAAGGAAACCCGGAGAATTACCCAAAGGACGCGAAAACCCAACATGGCTTCTGAAATGGCGTCGGACACAAAAAATTTTGACAGGCGTGCGAAACACGTGCACGCCGTCACCACCAGAACAGAAGTGATCGCTCGACTATGACAGGTGTCGACGCGATCATCAATCGCGCGGCAATTAATTTCATTGGCCCCCGCAATACGACCATTATTCTCAATTATGATTGGACCCAACATCTCACGCCTGCGCGCTACTAACTTTGCGCCTGCGCATGACCAAATTAGTTGAATAAATTAATTATTCCAACTAGACCATAATTCCAATTACAATTCAAATAATGTCATCAAATCATAAATAGTCTTTAAGCTCTTCCGGCTACTTCCAATCATTTAATTGATCTTGAATCAATAAATCATAGTATTTCATCGGTACGTCCAGGCCTCGATGATGTAGCAGTCCCTCTCTAATGTAGACTCGCCACTCGTTCATCTGTTCTGCAACGAAGGTCCTCTCAGCGCCATACTCTCACGGTCAACGTTCGAAGCTTTACGCGACTCGGTAGATACTCCAGGTTCTATCGAATTAAAATGGGAATTGACGTTCATGCCAATCATCCCTCGATGTTTCTCGTAGTCCAACAAGTCTTCCAATCATTGAGCGTGTGATTTCGTACAAAATTCAAATACAAAATAAAATAATCAGTCATACAAAATTAATTCTCAAAAAAAAATGACTCGTTGAATGGTAGGTTTGACTTTAAGTCTGGTGGCAACCAATCTAAAACCCCAAAAACCACGCGAAGGTCTACAAAAAACCATGAAATGATTTGTAATAAAAATAATACGTTACACCACTTATGAATGAGATCCTTTGCATTATTATACAACACGTAGATTAGCCTTTGATGCTAATATGCTGAAATGTACAGAGGTGAATTTAGAGCTTTTTACAGATCCAGAAATGATATTATTCATTTAAAAAGGTATTAGAGGTGGAATATCACAATGTTCAAACAGATATGCCCATGATAATAATCCATTCATGGGTGAGAAATGTTATGATTCCTCATCAGAAACATCATATTCGATGTATTATGATGTGAACAATTTATATGGGGCCGCTATGAGTATCAGTTTGCCATGTGATTCATTTGAGTGGGTTGCTACTGGTTCTGTGGACATGTCAATTACTGCAGATGATTCTCCAGTCGGATATATCCTTGAAATCGATTTGGAATATCATCAAGAATTACATGAACTATATAAAGATTTTCCGCTCCGTCCCAAATATTTCATCCCTCCAGAGAGCAAACATACTAAATTAGCGACCACACTCTTCCCGAAAGAAAAGTATGTGATACATTACGTAAATTTGAAGCAATACACAGCTCTTCATTCATCGTGTTTTGAAATTCAATCAGACGCCATGGTTGGAATCTTGCATTGATCTGAATACTATGGAAAGACAACAGTCAAAAAATGAATTCGAAAAGAACTTTGATAATTTGATGAATAATGCTGTATTCGGAAAAACTATGGAAAATGCTAGAAAACAGAAAGATATTAAGCTCTTCACACATTGGATTGGTCGATATGGAGCAAAAGCATTAATAGCAAAACCCAATTTCCATAGCTGTATGGTGTTTGATGATAATGAATGAATAGAACATCCGTATATTTCAAGAAACATATCCATATTGGATTTATGATCTTCGATTTTTCAAAAACGATTATATATTACTTCTATCAGAACTACGTTAAGTGTAAATTTGGGGATTCAGCAAAACTCATATGTACCGATACAGATAGCGTACTCTATCTGTTTCAAGTACCAAATATCTATGAGTCTCTAAAACAAGACATACCCATGTTCAATACACCTGACTATAAAGAGAATAATGAATATAGAATGCCGCTCGCTAACACGAAAGTATTAGGACTCATGAAGGATGAGAATAATGGTCGAATCACGGTTGAATTTGTAGGTCTACGAGCTGAAACATACGCATTTAGGATGTTGTATGATGAGAAAGCTAAAAAGAAACCTGAAGGTGTTAAAGCTGCTACACTCAGGAAAAGCACATTCAATGATTATGAAAATTATCTTTTTGGTAATGAGCACATTATCAGGAATCAGTATTGAATCCAGAGCAAAAAACATGATGTGGGCACAACCTACTAGCAGAAGATGGTTTTGAGTTGGGAAGATAATAAATGTATGATTTCACCCCATACAGCAGATACTCTACCTTGGAGTTATTTCGAACCACTTGTATAATTATATATATATATTCTCAGATTGGTTCTCATAATAATAATAATAGTAATAGTATTAACGTACAGATTTGAATAAATGAATAAACTTTTTCAACATTTAATGAAGCGTTTTTATTGTTTTATGTATATTTGTTTTCTTACAATTATCATACAGTTATCTTAAAATGAGTGTTAAATATATGCCATCTATATCCTTCTGATAATATAGCATTCAATATTCTTTCATGAAAACTTATTCAACGTTTAAGATTATGATTTCGAGCGATTTTCTTCCGTGAGATACTACATCATCTTCCGTGAGACAATACGGTGGAACTGATCTTATTATTATCCACATTCTTTTCTCATAAAACATAACTTGGAACTATGTGAAACGAGTTTCAAAAAGAATTTGTCTATGTTGTTTTGATAATATAGGGTTCAATATTTCTCCACATGAACTTATTCGACGTCTGAAACGATCATGATCTCGAACAATCTGAGTAATAGCAAATTTGGAAGAATTGTAAACTATTGAAAACGATATTATAACGATTTCAAAAACCATGAGTTAAACATCACACTACGAGTTGAGATTCAGTAAACTGAGCTTGACTTTGTATTGAGTTTGGATCGTGCAGAGTGCGCGAGTTATCCCCACTCCAACTCCCAATGGATGATTCATCATGGAACAGTCGGGAACCATCGAGAATATTCGAAACCAATCGAGTATCCTATTTCATGCAAGTCTCAACAGGACTCAGTCGACACCCTCACCCCACGAACTGATGAGTCGTTGATGACATCATCCATCTCGAACGTTCCGCGATCGTATCGCCTATATAAAATTTCTTACAAGTTCCAACCGGTCATTATGGTATCCTATAAGTCCCAACAGGATTTAGGAAGTAGCCCCACCACGCGCGAATCCATGAGTCATCAGTCGACGCTCCGAGTGACGCATCGATGACATCATCTATCTAGAAAATTCCATGACGTTGGCGCCACCACTAATATCATATTCCATACAAGTCCCAACAGGACTTAGGAAGCACCCCCCACTGCTTGATGAGTCATCGATGACGTCATCCTTTTCGAATGTACAAGTCTCAGCAGGACTTACAGGAAACCCCCACCTCGCACATCGATGAGTCATCAGTCTGAGTGACTCACCGGTGTCATTCATTTTGAAAAGATTCACCATTGTTTTCACATATTTACACATGTTTGCATATGTTTGTAAATGTTTGCAAATGTTTTTCAATGTTTGCAAAATGTTATCAAACGTTTGAAAATGTTTCAGAATGTCAAATGTTTGCAAAATTTTTACAGAAGGTTTGCAAAATATGTCAAATGTTTGCAAAATGTTTCCAAATGTTGTTAAATATTTGCACATGTTTAGGACTTACGGGGAGTTCCCACACCATGCAAATAAATGAGTAATCAGCCAGACTGACTCATCGATGACGTCATTCATCTCGAAATTCCCGCGATTGTTGCGGCAATATCCAATTTTATCCATGTGTCCACAGGTTTTCATAGTATTATATTTCATATAAGTCCCACCAGGACGGTTCCCCCACCATGCAAGTCGATGACTCATCGATGACGTCATCCGTCTTGAACCTTCCGCGACGGTGGCGCCAATATCCTATTTCATGCAAATTTCAACAAGTCAGTATATTTCATACAAGTCCCAAAAGGTCTTAGAGGGATTCCCCCATCACGCAAGTCGATGACTCATCGATGACGTCATCCGTCTTGAACCTTCCGCGACGGTGGCGCCAATATCCTATTTCATGCAAATTTCAACAAGTCAGTATATTTCATACAAGTCCCAAAAGGTCTTAGAGGGATTCCCCCATCACGCAAGTCGATGACTCATCGATGACGTCATCCGTCTTGAACCTTCCGCGACGGTGGCGCCACCATTCCAGAACCTTCCACGCCTTATACCACATCTGGTGGCGATTTTGCGAACTACTATCCAGAACCCGCCTAGCATACCTACTGACCCCCCAATCGTCATCAAATTACATGGAAATTTCATGGCCATGCGCATAGCTGCAGACACTAATATTTATGGCCGCGCCGTGGCTAGTTGCATACGTGTATAGACTATAATCTAATTATTGATTGTTTAGCCGAGTATATCAATACCATCTGGAAAAAAGAGAACACTGTGTGTTGTGTGAAGTATCCCAATAACAATGGATATTCATATACTCGTTTTCAGGGAGCACCACGAGAAGGCAATCAATATCATTCCCCACCTAAACTTGAAAAAAAGCATGAGTTTGGAAGACAATACGGAACATTGCCGAAACAAATTATAAAACATGAAATTGATTGGAATTTCAGTAAATAGCGCTAATCATCGATAAGGAATTATGCACATATTGCGGATTTAGATCACTGTAAAAAACATTCAAAACATTTTTTGTAATACATTTTATTGATAATACCAACAATCTGTAAAGATGTTGATGTTGCCAAACATGCGTTGTTCTATTGCATATCTAGACATACATTAATCAAATATATGACGCGAAAAATTTGTGTTGACTTACAATTATGCTAAATGCTCGATGTAGCTCTTCCATGGTCCGTCGTGCTGTCAAATTTTCTTTCTAGAATATGGCCTGAAGTGTCAATAGTGATTAATGGAGAAATATCATGATCGGAACGATGGAAACAATGTACATACCGAATTTGCAGTTCATGTCTTGATCCGGAGGCGATAATTTAGTTCCATCAAATTAGAACTTTCACCTTTACCTCCATAGAATACAGATAAATATTATGTCATTTAGCCCGAAAGGATAGGTAAAAAGCATATCAATTTGTTCAGATCACAGTTTCTTCGGTAATTATTAGAAGAAATGGAAAACTGCCAGCTGAAAGTCTCAATTTTGTCAAACAAATTTTTAGTAAACCGTCATTCCAAACTTTGATATGTGCTTTGTTAACTATTTTTCAGCATTTAGTGACCTAAATTTCATTTGTATTCTGTACAAGGTTTGGCCAAAAATTCCTAATTTGACTGAACACTATTTTTGCGGGGAACTGTAAATTATGAATGCGCTTCCGAGGATATGTGAGAAATAATTGAGAGATTGTTTGAAACCACGACAAAATAATTCTCGAAATGAAACGACTTAGAATATCAAGAACAAGCCTGGAATCATTTGCATTTATGATAGTCGACCGAGAAAATCTATGACGAATAACATACGGGTATGTACTATGAAACGCCCTAATACTATAGTGTCCAGGAGGGAAAATCGAGTTTATCAAACCCTGAGCAGAACATTACAACATTTCCGGAGGTCAAATAGAGGAATAACGACAATGAAAAAAGAGATTCATGATAAAATAAGGAATAAGGAGCTGAAAAACAGTTGAAGGGCGGGACTCATATAAGTAGGCGAATTCACGTGCTTCGTACGGAGGGAGATTTTCACCAAATATGTATCATTTGTTTTTATGCACTAACCGATAAATACAATTTTCTTTCGAATGAATAGCTGAAGATCTACAAACGATTGTTCTACTATGAGAAATTAAATGGAACATTATAGAAATCCGTAATTTATTTCAATTGACGTCGTGCAGCAGAACTTAGATGATCTCACAAGAATTTAATTCTAAATTTGTAGTGTAGCAAAAGTAATGGAGCTCAGGTAAAGTATTGAGCAGACAAAGAGCAGAGAATCGAGAAGAAACTACTAGCAATCTACTAACATCGAGAGCGGCTTCCCACGATTTGCACAATGGCACTAGCTTGGACATCTACATGAAATTCATGAAGAATTACGAGTAACGAACATGTCATTTCCGAATCAGAATTGAAAAGAAGCAGAGGACAGAAAAAGCTTTGATGGCCGAGATGCACGAAGGACTCGTGAATCAGTCCACTACTTGACCCTCGGACTGATCCATTAGGAAATGCAGGCGGCGTATGCATCTTTCACTGATGAGTGACCTTCTGGAACTTCTTATTGCGACTATAACGTTTAATTTCATTTTTTAGTGCTTCCCGATTGTTGAGTCTCGTTCTGGAAAAAGATTTTCACCTTTATCATGAATTTCAAAGCTGCCAGCCGATGATTGTAGCAACTGTGACTCTCAACGAACCAATCGGGAGCAGATAATTGGAATGCTCTCCTTATATCGGCAGTGATATTGCGGAGTACGGAAGTTGAACTCCAGTGTTTCTTCCAAACTTGGCCAAAAACTGACAACTGCAGCCGAACCAATTTTGCAAACCGTTCAGTAGGACGAGTAAGCTTGGTTATAGTCGGCGCATCGAGATCGAAATTTTCAAATTCGCGGAATTCTATGTACAACTCACTCGCAGAATGAGCATCCATAGGCGACTTACACATGACATGTTTATACGTCTCACACTCATTTATACTTTTGAAAGCCACATAACCTGCAAAGAAGGTGATAGGATTGGCTTCGTAAAGTGTTACGTGTCCTTGAGGATTAGGAACTAGGGTGTCATTGTCCCATTTTTCGAGTCCGTGAATGATGTCAACAGCTTCAGAGACCTCACCCTCATCACTGTTTTCTTCGTCATTCATCTCACTGGGAACGCTCGTTGATAATGACGGATCATCAAACGCTGATGAAATGCGTAAGGGCTTTGACGCCACGAGAAAGTTATTATCTTCGCATGAGACATTCCCATTATCGCCAATGCGTACGTAGCCCATCGAAAGAACATGTCTCGTGGAAAGTCGGATCATTCTTGCCGTTGGATTTTGGCAGTTTCAGTTGCGAGCTCGGAGGAGACCGAACCAATGTTCGGCCCCGTCTTGATTCCCGCGTGAAGTCACAAATTTGAAATTTGGATGTTTCTCGGAAAGCTCTTTATGCACTTTGATGAGAGTGTTTCCAGTCAGCTGCAGTCCTTCAAAACAGAGTAGAACTGTGAAGCCCGACTTTTGAGAAATTCTCCATGTACGACTCCACTCAATCAAGTCCAGAATGAGCTCCTCTATTTGAGGATTCTCTGACGATAATGGTCTTCTATTGGGATTTGTATCGAGCACGCCTACCGAATTATATGCATCGATAATATCATTCATTTTTTCGGCACATTGAGCGCTGTCTTTCCATGTGGTTGAAGCCACATTGCATCCTGAAGAAATTTTCAAAGAATTTCCCCACAATTTGATGGTTTGTGCATAGCGATGGCCGAATATTTGGAAAGCACGTTTTACATTCATTGCTTGGAAGGAATTTGGAGACAAATGAATCTCAGAAATGTGACCGAGGAGGTTGAATGTGGCCAAATTTTTGTCGAACGCATATGTTGCGGTGAAATCATTCCACGAAACAATAACTCGACCATTCTGCCAAATTGCCCCATGGTTTCCCAGTGCGGTAACTTCCCTCCTGATCAAATGCGGAAAGTCGAAAGCAACGAAATAAATCTTGTCGCCTATGGTCACCATCGCTTCCCCATAATTAACCTGCAAGGATATTGTCGTAAAGAGGCTAATTATGAGACCCTTGATCGCACACCAGTAATTTTACTCTTATATCAGCCTCCTCCAAACGTTGGAGACATTTTTGTAAAAGTAAATTCATATCTTCTGCAGTCATCCCACCTTTTCCAGATAAGAAGTACGCGATGGGCTGTCACCATTTATCTACAGTGTTCATATTGGTAAGATTGAAGAAAAAGACATACTGTTCTCTCCCGTTCCTTGGTCCTAATGGTCCAAGGTCTACTAGTCATTTAATGCAATCATACTTCAAAGAATATTCCTCATAGCTTTTAATCGACATTTCGTTTCACGCTAGAGAACAATAATAGAGAACAATATGTGGCCAAATTTTTGTCGAACGCATATGTTGCGGTGAAATCATTCCACGAAACAACAACTCGACCATTCTGCCAAATTGCCCCATGGTTTCTCAGTGCGGTAACTACCCTCTTGATCAAATGCGGAAAGTCGAAAGCAACGAAATAAATCTTGTCGCCTATGGTCACCATCGCTTCCCCATAATTAACCTGCAGGATATTGTCGTAAAGGGGCTGATTATGAGACCCTTAATCGCACACCAGTAATTTTACTCTTATATCAGCCTCCTCTAAACNGAGTTATTCAGGATGTATAGGATGAAGAAAGAAGGAAAAAATATCTCAAGAAGGTAATAGGGGCGAATAAGATAGATATACGACTCGAGGAGGTAATAGGGGAGAATAAGGTGCAGATATTCTACTCGAGGAGGTAATAGGGGGGAATAAGGTCCAGATATTCGACTCGGGCTGTAGCGGCTGACTATATATGTGTTGGGATCACTGCATNGCCTCCTCCAAACGTTGGAGACATTTTTGTAAAAGTAAATGCATATCTTCTGCAGTCATCCCACCTTTTCCAGATAAGAAGTACGCGATGGGCTGTCGCCATTTATCTGCAGTGTTCATATTGGTAAGATTGAAGAAAAAGACATACTGTGCTCTCTCGTTCCTTGGTCCTAATGGTCCAAGGTCTACTAGTCATTCAATGCAATCATACTTCAAAGAATATTCCTCATAGCTTTTAATCGACATTTCGTTTCACGCTAGAGAACAATATCTATCAAAAGGACTCAAAGTCGACATTTTCTGCTTCTGTTTCTCGAAAATTGTCGGGCAGAATCCCGGAATGATCTCGTACTGAGCTACCCATGAACGAACTGTACTTTCACTTGGGAATATACAACCCGCCTTTCGCATACGCGAATAAACCGAACCAGAATGATAATGGAATTGTTTCGCCAATTCCTGTTCCTCCGAGTTATAAGAACAGTGTTGTTTCAGTTGAAACAGTGTTGTTTCAACAGTAGGATGCAGCGGCGGGTCATGGGTTCTTAATAAATCGTCAATTGTAACCTGGGCTACTGCTTGTGCAGTAATTTTTGAAGATTGCTTAAGCCGGTATTGCAAATTTCTGATTTTCGCGGCACGTTCTTCTAATTTTGTACAAAGTGTGTCGTTCTCTTCTCGTAATCGTTTGTTCGCAGCTCTCAATCGGTCGACTTCTCTCTTCAAATCCTCATTTTCATTCATTAATTTAGAAAATATAGGATTAAGTGGAAGCGATTCATTTGTTTCATAACTGTTGATCGGAGGGATGGCCGGATCCTCTGATACTGCAGTTTGAATCTCAGTTTCTTTTCCATTTGTTAACGATTGGCTGGTCTCGTCTACATTGAAGGAACCATTATTGGTTGCTTCACTTTCCATCCGAAACTCTTGTTCGTTAACATATGGAAGAGGGACCGCATTCCAGTTCAACCTTTGTTGATCGATACTTAAAAATGATTTTGCAGGAAAATGTCGTCTGCAGAGTCCGTAATGCAGTATAGTCTTCTTCGCCAATCCTTGCAGCCTTGTATCACTTGTACCGACATAACAGAAAAAATTGATAGCAATCATTTCCATAATATATACATCATTTCTTATTGAGTTATTAACCATTGAAAGTGCATTCAAAATTCGCCGCTGTACTCCCGAGTCGAATATTAGGATCTGAATTCCCCCTTGAACACCCATCATGAGTAGGAGGACTAGGATGAAGTTAGGGTGTATTTACATTCAGAAAGACCCCCTGGTTTCCGCCTGAACGTGCGAGTTATTTCCAAATTCCGAGGGTTCAGGAGGAAAACAGAAGGTGTGTAAAACCTAATTATCGCCTGCACCGCCTAAAATGTTTTCCACTCCATCCCCCCTGGAAAGAACCTACAAACAGATCATCCTGGCTATCAGGGTTAATTCAGGGGATTTATGGTTCCTTTTCATTCGACAGGAAGAGAAGGGGGAAAAAGTATCAGTTGAGAAGGGTTTTTACGTCTTTAGGATGACGCAGGTTCATATAAGGAGTTATTCAGGATGTATAGGATGAAGAAAGAAGGAAAAAATATCTCAAGAAGGTAATAGGGGCGAATAAGATAGATATACGACTCGAGGAGGTAATAGGGGAGAATAAGGTGCAGATATTCTACTCGAGGAGGTAATAGGGGGGAATAAGGTCCAGATATTCGACTCGGGCTGTAGCGGCTGACTATATATGTGTTGGGATCACTGCATTACTCAGGCTTGTATGGCATAGTGTGGGATTGACGGCTCTATTTTTAAAAGAATACTACATTAAAAAATATGTTATTTCCCGCTAAACTTGAAAGATTAATGTTTAAACCTCAAGGGCTAAAGGATCAATAATCAAAGGTTAAATCGTGGATATTTGATCATTAATGGTTTAGCCCTTCACGTTAAATCATGGACCGTCTCAGCTTTGGCGTTTAATCATTGACCGTAAATAAATCAACGCCGTGACTATTCGCACACGCAGAAATTTATATATAGGCCTGGTGGCACTCCTACACGCAGCGTATTATACGCAGAAATTTATTTATTTTTGATAGTGATTGTAAAGGTAATGCACAATAGGGGAGGATTGAAAATTTTATCCGACAAGGAGAGGGAGTTCCAGAATCTATCTGAGCCAAACGCAGCCCTCGGTTGGCATGCGTTAATTGAATAAAAAAATAAAAATTTTGAATTTAAATGAAAATTTTGAGAATTTGGACTTTGCGAGGGGAGGGGGGCACACAATAGGGGAGGGCTGAAAATTTTACTCAAGAAAAGGAGGAGGTTGCAAAGTCTATTTGAGCCACTTCCATCCCTCTGTTCCCATGCGATGATTAAATAAAAAAATAAAATAATTTTATTCAACAATTTAATTTTTTTATTTCATTAACGCATGCGAACGGAGGGATGAGGGTGGCTCAGATAAATTCTGTAACCCTCCCCTATTATGCGTCCCCCCCCCGCCCCCTCGCAAAGTCCAAAATTTAACAATTTTATTTTTTTATTTAATTAACGCATGCCAACGGAGGGATCGGGGTGGCTCAGATAGATTCTGCAACCCCCTCCCCTTGTCGGCTAAAATTTTTAACCCTTCCCTATTGTGCATCGCCCCTACACGAAATTGAATAATAAAGGAAAAATGAATAATCAATAATATAGCACAATTAGTAATCCAAATAAGACGTCGTTGGTCATCAGGT
The DNA here is from genome assembly GCF_001412515.2 of Diachasma alloeum. NCBI lineage: Eukaryota > Metazoa > Arthropoda > Insecta > Hymenoptera > Braconidae > Diachasma > Diachasma alloeum. The sequence continues at coordinate 79,398 of NW_021680750.1, forward strand.
ATCTGACAGTTATTAACAATACAATTGTTTAAACCGAGTTCGCGAGACAACTATGAGAGATGAAGAAAAATACTTTGAATAAAAGATCTTGCTTTCGTTGAGTTAAACATATTTCATCTAATGGATTTTTTTCTTATTCAAATTATTCAGCGAAATATTGAGGATCAAACGAATCGTTCAGTTTGCGACGCGGGGCAGGATGGGACGTCGTGGGGTACTGTGCCCCATGCATTTCCACGGGGAATTTGAATCCCGGATATCTCGAAAAATAATCGAGATACGGGAGAAATCGATAAGAGCAAATATGTTCAGTTTTACAAAAGGAACATCTTTTGTTCGAACTATTTTTCTGTATCTCTGATAGGTTTCAAGCAAACTCGGTTTAAACAATTGAATTGTTAATAACTTTTGGATGCACAGTCTCAGATCAAAAACACTGACAAATTTGGTTTCTTCAAGCCAAACAATATGAGAAAACATAGTGATCTTCTTCCACCCTTTTTGTGCACACGGAAAGGGGGTATTGCGTATGGACTAGTTGGCAAACCCATCGAATTTGAAAAATATGTAGCTCTGTTGAAGAACTGAACTCAATTGATCGTCTTGAAAGCCGTAAGGGCTTTGTTTATATTTTCNAAATGTTTTCCACTCCATCCCCCCTGGAAAGAACCTACAAACAGATCATCCTGGCTATCAGGGTTAATTCAGGGGATTTATGGTTCCTTTTCATTCGACAGGAANCGTTTTCAACGAATGTGTAGTTTACAGGCCGAACCGAAGGCGAGGTCTGTGCACACATTTGTTGAAAACGAAATTTATGCCCTTGTACTCTAATGTACTATTATCGCATTAACTCTCTCTTTTCTGTATTTCGAGATAGGGCGAGTGGCGAATGTTTTGAAAAACAAAACAAAAATGATTGACTCGAGAACGAGCTCGTCTTCTCTTCCCATCGCAGAATCATTTTTAAATTACCGAAAAAAATAAATGCTCAAGTATTTATGTTTCTTCGTTATTTCCTTGTCGTTAAAATTCCGAAAAGACAAGAAATGCTTCTGCGACAATTTCAAGACGTAAATTAAAGCAATGGAAAAAGAATCCACCCTTGCGCATAAAGGCGGGTTTCATTCCTTTATCTCAATTAGG
>NW_021680750.1:81052-81254 GCF_001412515.2 Diachasma alloeum
CTGTCATTTATTGAGAATATTATTCTCGATCGATAGATATTGCTTTCATTCCTTCTTCGCAATTAGGGCGGGGAAAGAATAGTAACTTACGTAACTAGTGCGGAAAGCAGGCGGTTACTCTGATACCGCCTGCTGTCCGCACGTGTTGCGTATACTATTTTATATGATAAGTGCGTGATGAAGTTCGGCGGTTGGGGGGGGG
>NW_021680750.1:81296-92124 GCF_001412515.2 Diachasma alloeum
AATGAAACCGTTGTCATTTATTGAGAATTTAATTCTCGATCGATCGGCATCAGCTTCAATCCTTCATCACAATTAGGGTGGGAGAAATGAATTTTCCAATCAGGGGAGTCCCTCCAAGCTCACTCGACGTCGGAGAGCCGTTCGGGGTTTCTTAATCTCCTAACGGAGATTAAGAAATGAAACCGATGTCATTTATTAAAAATACAATGGTCGATCGGTAGGCTTTGGTTTCATTTCTACATCTCAATTAGGGAGGGGAGAAATTAATTTTTGAATGAGAAGAACTTGTCCGGAGTTACTGCACGATTTTAACATTCATTCCTCCTCTCCCAATAGAAATTAAGCAATGAAACCGCTGTCATTTATTTAGAATATAATTCTCCACCGATCGATATTGATCNCCCTTAAGTTATAGTATTTGATCGAAGAAGGAGTTTTTGGCGACCTTGCTGCTGCTTCATTGGAGAATATTTCATTTCCATTTTCTTCAAATATCACATCAATCAACTCCTCCTCATCAGTAAATAAATCCTCCTCACTGCCTAACTCTTCATCACTATCAGGAATTATACCATTTGGGCTCATTTTATCTGCTTCGAAAATCACCTTTTCATTTTTCAGTCATTCCGTCTATTCACTATTCGGAGGTTAGATTTCCTTCCTTGTTATTCTCTTGAATAGGTGATGCGCATGCGCGTCATGCGTTATTTCGGGTTTTAGTTGAGTGTGGGTAGGCGCTCGAAACCCGCTACTTTCCAGTTGACTATAGTTAACTGAAACCCATGCGGTTACACGCACGTATCATATAAAAGAATTTTCTAATCGGGGGAGCCCCTCCGGGCTCACTCGATGCCGGAGAACCGTTCGGGGTTACTCCGCGCTTTTGAAAATTCATGCCTCCGCTCCTAACTGAGATAAAGAAATGAAACCGATGTCATTTATTAAAAATACAATTCTCGATCGGTAGACTTTGGTTTCATTCCTTCATCTCAATTAGGGAGGGAAGAAATTAATTTTTGAATGAGAAGAACTTGTCCGGAGTTACTGCGTGCTTTGAAAATTCATTCCTCCTCTCCTAATAGTGATTAAGAAATGAAACCGCTCTCATTTATTGAGAATATAATTCTCGATCGATAGATGTTGATGTCATTCCTTCTTCGCGATTAGGGGGGAGGGGGGGAGAAATGAATTTTCTAATCGGGGGAGCCCGCGCTTTTGAAAATTCATTCCTCCGCTCCTACTTGAGATTAAGGAATGAAACTGCCGGTATTTCATTCCTTCATCTCAATTAGAGGGGGGAGAAATGAATTTTTTAATAGGGAGAACTTGTCCGCAGTCACTCCGTGCTTTGAAAATGTATTGCTCCTTTCCTAATTGTGATTTAGGAATGGATCCGCTGTCATTTCATTGAGAATTCAATTCTCAATCGATTGGCGTTCGTTCCATCTCTCCATCTTAATTAGGGGAGGAAAAATTGATTTTCATATTGAGGGCATAATTCCAGCGTCAGTCGGCGTTTAAAACCGGAAGGTTTCCCTCTACGTCGTTGGGATACTCAATCACGGCTTGCGCCAGAGATTATATGGGAGATCTCCGACGCCTATGGCAAAGAGGATGGACTAAAGTAGAGGTTCAGATCTCTAGAAATACTCTAGTAAGAGATTAGCGGATCCCTCGAAAGTCCGCCATTTTTAGGCAAAACTGTTACCGGGAAATTCAAATGCCTTACTAGCGGACATAGGTATTACACATAATTTTTTTTACGAATTATTTTCCTTTATCAAGCAGAATTTAATGGCGAGGAATATTGATTACTTCTTTCTTGATTTCAAACAGTGTCTAAATAAAAATGAACCGCAAGAATGATTTTCGGAACGTTGATGTAAATTTGTACAGAAATATCGTGTAGAAAAAAAACCTAATAATACCGGGAAACGCTGTGCTGTAGAATAATCTCTTGGATATAATTTAGATACACGTATAGTACAATTGTGGAGCCCATTGGTATGAACAAATCACTAAACCCGTAGATCCACTCCATATTGATCTCATGTAGACTGTGTCTAGGGGATATACGTCACCTGAATCTGAAAAAAACATGAATTTAAGGAAAAAAAACTTGATAAAAGCCAGATTGCAGTCTCAATAGACAAACGTGGTCACAGTAATATGGTGATAACAATTAATGATTCCATTTGGAAGATTAAAAATTTCTCATGCTTTGAATTTCAAATATTATATTTCAGCATGCTAGTTATTTTACAAAAACGGATCAAAGGATGGAGGAATAGATTGATACAGACAGTGAATTGAAAAACTCCGCGTCAAGAACGTTGGTCCTGCTCCTACTGATTTTTTTATTTCATGGAGAATTTTTTTAGAATACTTATTCCATTGAGAACTATTTTTCTTATAGAAACCTGAATGTGCACTATCACCTGTGACGGAATTTTCGAGAATTCCGCCACTTGTACACAACTCCGTCGTAGAATTGAATAAACCGTAAGAGTGAGTCGGTAAGTGTGAAATTATTTTGATCTTTTCCGAGAGAGAGTCGCGATCCCTTTAACCCCAAAAAGTTAGCACCCCTACCGAATGGCGATGCAATACCCCTTTTAGCTTCAGCTCATAGAAACCGGTCTCCAAGAACATCAGGAAGGGCCTCGCGGGGAAAACAACGTTCGATTTCAATAAATAATTAAATTCACGTGTCGATACACATTAAAAACGAGTAAAAAGTAAAATCTCCGGTTCAAGTAATATTAAAGTTTTTGTACTCTTTTAGTTTCAGTTATCTTCCTGGTTTATTTCGGATTTTAGGGGATAAATTTTCGATTTTACGGTTGCGGGAAAATGTACAGTAATTGTATTTTCCTAGTTATATTTTTGTATTTTGAAATCTCGCGGATCCTGAGAGGGACGACGATCCACCGTGGCTCAGAGCCGATATACCGAGCTTCCCAGTGAGATCTCGCTGATCTCGTTGAGTGCAGGCTGCTGATCACAGAGGTTGAGGTGAACCGCTAACGCTCCCTGGCTAAGGCGCTTCGTGGAGTCATTGGATTCACCAGTGCAGCTGGAAGGCCATGTGGATGAACATAGCCCACTCGTCTGCATGGATCGCCATGGGCTATTCTCTATTTAGATTTGTTCACGGTGACTCCAGGATGACTCCCGGCAGAGTGACAGCAGCGAAAAAGTGCACTCACTCAGGTGTGAAGTGCATTCGCGAGAGGAAAAGGCGAACAACTGCCTTAATTTCCCCTTTCCGAACCTTCAGATACCTATCGTTCAGTCATTATGGATAAAAAACCCTTTGGGTTAATTCATAAAAAAATATAATTCACGGCGAAATGCCTAAATAAGTCTAAAACCCATTCGAATCGAAATCCCCGCGTGCTCGTTTACATGAGCCCGCCCCAGCGGCAGCTAGACGGCGTGCCAGTCGCACCACCCAGCTGAGAACATCCGCCAGTTAAACGCAGTTTACAAGAGAGTTGGACCCGAGCAGCCACTGCGATGACATCCCCGAGAACATCCGCAACGATTGAGAGAGTTCGTGGAGACCATCGCTGAGGACCCACACGAGGAACATGGTAATTACATTTTTATTCACCATGTGCACTCTCCCGAGGAGAGAAGTGCATCTATTCCCAGTGTGCCCAGTGATAACCTCCGGGAAAAGTGCACCGGCAGTCACAAGAGTGACACCGAGATGCATTCCCAACCACCAGAACTCCTCCAAACGCGAGGAAAAATGCACCAGTAGACCTCTCCCCAGTGATAAAAACCCCAGTGACTTTCCAGTGATAATGACAACNGAGGAAAAATGCACCAGTAGACCTCTCCCCAGTGATAAAAACCCCAGTGACTTTCCAGTGATAATGACAACGGATAGTGAGACCCAATAAAAGGCCGCACATGGCCCATGCCCTGCCATGGCGCCATTGTGCCCTCTCCGTTCACCAGGAGGTCTTGTGAACAATTAATGCACCTTCTGAGTGCATAATTAGTTCACTGGAACCCTCGAGAACGTATGGGGAATGTCCAGTGCCAACTTTAGTGGGAAAAAGTGGATAAAACAGGCCTACAAGTGCACACATGCTCCTAACGTGCCGTGGGTAATGCTGTCGTTTATTCTCTTCCCTGAGCGAATTGAAGCCTCAAATAAGTGCTCTTCTAGCTCAGTAAAGCTCCCCCAAGGTCTGAATTTATTAATTTAAGGTTTCTTGGAAGACGAGACCCCGAAAATTACGACATTGAAGCTCGTGAGCTCCAGGGACTTTCCTGTGACGCCACGACGCTCTTGATGGAGGACGGACGCGAATATGGGGCAAAATGGCACTCTTAAGTGACATTTGCATATTGGAGTCCCTCGCCCATTAATTGTCATTTATTATTCTGAGGAGATTCGCCAAGATCATCGCATCGGAATTAATATAGCCTTCGGGTCCCCCAACACTCCAGTCTCTGGACGATGCGGAGAGATCGTTGGCTTGAATTCTTCGGATCCGCCATTTCCCTTCACGATAACCTCTCTCTCAAAGTCAATTCACGTACTCTCACTCTCGGGAATTTAATTGAATTTAATTTGGTTGAAGTTAATCGAAATTAATGTATTTTATTTGTGAAGAATAGAAATTCCACCTGAGTTGAAATATTATCGAGAAATTGAATAAATCCCGGAGTAACTTTTAAGTAATTCTCTCATCTCCCATTTAATTAATTTTCTGATTCTTCCTTTTGATTTTTCGGTGTATTTTGTTGAATTCGCGACATCCTTCCTAAGACCGAGCGACCGATCCTACCCCGCTCTCCGAATACCTCCGAGCTAGTCGAGCTAATTCCGCAACCTCTCCCTTGGTTTCCCCCATTATGGCTAAGTTTTTCGTATGGTTCTCTTTAATGCGGTTCGTTGACACTGCTGGAACAAAAGTCAGCTGGCGCCCGACAACATTTTCTCGTTTTTCCATTTTTCTTCGTTTATTCGGTTTTCGAGGATTTTCATGGGGACATCGAGGAGCAGAGGTCGAAGGTGACAACACTCCGGCTGTTTTGAGTTTCGCATCGAGTCATGGATAAGTCTACGGTTTATATATTAAGTTTTGAGCTTCACGTTGGTTAGCGCTGTCACACACCATTTATTCAAAATTCCTAACTTGGCTTCCTTTTTTATTTCTAGGTATTTTTAAAAAATTTCGATTTCCCAGTAGGAATCAAACAAAACTTTTTCTTGGCCCAGTTTTTTTTACAAATGAGATTAGCAGTGAACGATCGGTGGATTTCGATGTGACCGGCACCAACGCAGTGCCAACGGATATTTCGGAGTATAAGGAGCGTCTAGAGCACATGTAGAAATTACTTATCAAGAGTGAGAGACTACGGAAGCAGATGAAAATGAAACTCAGGACAGCGAAGGGGACCATCAAGAGACTCGAGAGTGGAGTACGGCAATCAGATTTTTCTGATGCTGTCAAAAGAGTATTGAATGAGTATCAGATAAAACTGCTAAATAAAGAATATAAAAAACTACCGCGCTGGTGTATTGTCGTTATTGAAAGGTTATAAACTAAAATTCATTTGCGGTAGTGCGGGATATAGTCAATTTCGAAAACAATATATTCCGCTCCCTTCTCTCCGAACACTCAGCGAAAAATTAGAAAGTTTTAAATTCATACCGGGGATGTCATGAAATTTTTGAATTTCTAAAAATCAAAATTTCTAGCTTTAAAGATGATATCACGAAGAATTGTGTATTAGTATTAGACGAAATGAGTATTTCAAAAGCTCGAAGTTACTGTACGTCAAGTAATACATTTCTTGGCAATGTTACACTACTTCCTTCTAATGATGTGCTTGCAACTCACGCTCTAGTCTTTTTGCTTGCGGGTTTGGCAAGTCGATGGAAACAGGTAGTAGCTTATGAATTTACGGGGGACAGTGTATCTGGAGAACAGATCGAAAATTTAGTTCGTCAGATAATTAAAAAATCTGAGGAGGTGGGATTACTAGTTCATGGGGTTACGTCTGATATGAGCTCATCGAATCAAAGGATGTGGAAATTATTTCAAGTATCAGCTTCCATATGCTCCACGATAAAAAATTCTAGTCCTCATCCTTGCGATGACACACGTAAATTATATTTCTTCCCTGACCCAATTCACGCTTTCAAGAATATCAAGTGGGGGTTGATAAACAATGAATTCTTCACACTCGATGAAAAAATTGTTGAAAAATATAAATTACCATCAAATACTGTTTTAATCGAACACATTAGAGAATTACCTTCCTTCCAAAGGGACTTGGAATTACCTATTACTCCAAAATTATCTGATGAAAATCTAAATCCGAACCGTCGCTTTGGAAAAATGCGTGAGAAGAATGCGACTGGGGTCATAAATCACAGTGTGAGTGCAGGTTTAGAATTTCTCGGGGAAGAATTCCATGACAAATCTACTTATTTGACACCGTCTTGATTTATAGAAGTTCTGGCTCGGTGGTTTCATCTCATATCAAGTCGTAATCCTGTTTTAGCGTTGAGTAAATTACACCCTGAAAAAATATTGAAACTGTTGATTTCTTAACTGAAATGATAGAAATTTTTTCCAGCATGAGAGTGGGACCGTCTGGCATCTGGAAACCATTCCAAACCTCTGTTCTTATTTCTACAACGTCTCTCTTTGAATGCTCGCAATACCTACTAGACATTAGAAAATTCAAATTTGCTCTCCTCTCTAGATTCACTCAAGACTGCCTGCAAAATCTGTTTTCTATAGTACGATCGAAAAACGTAGTTCGAAATGCTCTTCAGTTCAAAAATTGAAGTTGATCACCATTGCTCAATATATGAAATATGTCTCGAATAGCAACTACAATGCTGACAATAGAGAGTTCTTGAGTGAATTTCTGGTTATTTTACTCAGCAAAAAAAACGACAAAACCCACTTGACTCAACAAATTACGAGCAATTCACGATTGAAAGAACAAATTGATAATTTTTCCCCTCCAAACATACAATTAACAAAAGTTGATTTGAATTGTCTAAATCAAGTTGCCGGTTACATAATTCATAGTATTCAGGAAAGCCAAAAGACATGTTAGAAATGCATTAGCCATGCAGGTTCCTATCGCTCTCCTTCATTTTTTTACAACAGATTAACTCAGCTTCGTCGGAGACTGCTCCAGCAGACTTTCAGGATAGGAAAGCCTCAGTTTTGATTCATTTTGCTGCACTGATGGGTGTTTGTCAAAGGAACTTTATATTGAATTCTAAAGACAGATATTTAGACCTTGTATATACGTCATTATCTTGTGATGTTTCAAAAGTCTTGGAACCTTTAGTACCTGAAAATTTTTATCATCCTGCGCTTGATATTTTTCTTGAATTTATTAATGATCCCAAACAAAATATATCTTTCTCCTCAAACCCTGAAGCAGTGAGATAGAATTTTAAGAAGTGTGATCTCGTTCAGTTATATGAACAGTTCTGTGCTTTGGATTGGTCGGGTCTGGCTAACTCTGATGTCAATGTTATGTGTCGGAATTTCTATGATCAAATTTTTGATTTGCTTAATAATAACGTTCCACAATTGAAAAATGTTAATTCAAACTACCCGATATGGTACACTAGGTCAATTATAAATGATATAAAGTTGAAAAGTCAACATCGCCTGAAATATAAGAAATCAAAGTCTCAGTTCCACAGAGCCCAGTTCGCTGCTCTCAGGATTAGAATTAAAGAGGATATTAATGATGCGTATGATTGTTATTTGAACGAAGTGCAAAGTAGCATCAAAACAAATCCTAAAGATTTTTGGAAACATTTCAACGCGATTAGAAAGGATTCAAGAATACCGAGTGTGATGCAGCTCGATGGACATACCCTAAATAAACCTACTGACATTGTCAATAGCTTCAGAGACTTTTTTGCTAGCGTGTATGGTCCGTGTGATCTGCAATCTGGAGTAAATGACTGTCAGTTGGATGGGGGTTGTAGGGTTCAGCTGTTTGGGTCACCGTTGGTCTTTGAGGCGTATCAGGTGGAAGGGGCTTTGCGCTCATTGAAGCCTGGTATGACTGCTGGGACTGATGGTATCCCATCATTCTTGGTTAGGGACTGTTGTTCGACGCTTGTCGAGCCATTGCTGTTACTGTTTAATCAATCATTAAAATCGGGCATTTTTCCAACTGCTTGGAAGAGGGATAAAATAACGCCAGTATTCAAATCAGGAAATAAAAGTGATATTTTAAATTATAGGCCTATTGCCGTTCACCCCAATTTTTCGAAAGATTTTGAAATTTGTTTATATGAGCTTATTTACTTTGCATTCCATCCTCAGTTGACACCATGGCAGCATGGCTTTGCGAAGCGTCGGTCGACGGTCAGTAACTTGGTCTCCATTACTCAATTCATCAATGACATGATCTTCCAGGGGAAGCAGGTTGATGTGATTTACATTGACTTCAGTAAAGCCTTTGATAAAGCTAACGTCAAAATCCTCTTGAAAAGTGTCGCGAGCCTTAACGTGGGTGATAGTATGTTACGACTTTTGGAATCGGATTTGCTGGACAGAGAGAATGTTGTGTGTTACATGGGCCACGAATCAACTCCATTTACCCTCACGTCTGGTGTCCCTCAGGGCTCCAATTTGGGCCCGCTCTTATTTAACATCTTTCTTAACTCAATTTCGGCTGAGCTGAAGTGCATGAAGCTTTTCTATGCTGATGATGCCAAATTATTTCATGTTATCGATAAAGTTTGTGACAGTCATGTGCTCCAGACAGATCTGAACGTCTTCTACGAATGGTGTGTAACCAATGATCTTATGGTAAACAAGAAAAAATGCTCTAAGGTATCAGACTATCGCGGTAAATCATCTGTTAACTTTGTTTATATGATAGGTGGGGAGCCGCTAGCATCTGGCGAGTCTTATGTTGACCTTGAGATCCTACTTGACAGGTCTTTAACCTTCTATCCTCATATTGAGGGAATCATTAATAATGCAAAGCGCTCTCTGGGTTTAGTGATTAGATGTACCAAAGACTTTTATGATATTGATGCAATTACAACATTGTACTGTGCCTTAGTCAGACCGAAGTTGGAATATGCCAGTCCAATTTGGTCGCCTGGATATGATAAGTACTCACATAAGATTGAAGCAATTCAGAGACGCTTTGCAAAGTATTTAGTATGGAAATCGACTGGCGTTTACCCGGACAGGGGGGTAGACGGTGCACGGCTCTGTTTGGACTCTGGGCTCTTCTCTCTCTATGAGAGGAGAGTCTATACCGACATTATGTTTGTTGTTAAATTGTTACACCACAGAACTGATTGTTCATCGTTGTTGGAGCGATTATCACTGGGAGTCCCTCCTTTACATTCCAGATCCCGTGCATTGTTTTACCTCCCCTTACCCTCGTCTAATCTCAGCTCACACTCACCACTGTACAGATTAACAAATAATGTAAACAAATTCATCGAATTTGATCACTCCATTGATGTCCACACCGATTCGATCTCAATCATTGCGTCTAGAATTTATAAGTATATACTAAGCCTAAGAAAAACTGTATCAGACATGTGATTTAGTTTATTATACCTTCTTATATTCGCCATTTAACTTTTGTATGATCACCTAATACTATGATTTTTTTTTTATTTTATCCGTTTCATACCAATGGATTATTTCTGTAGTGACACTGTTATTGGCCTTTGGCTGTTGGGTCTAATTAAAGCAATAAATAAATAAGTAAATAAATAAATAAAAAGTCAGTGTGCACTGCCAAAGAATTATTTTTCTTACTGGCCCCTGAGTTTCATGGCAGTTTATATTTTTTTGTTAAAAAGATCGAGGGATGAAAGAGGGTTAATTAATGGAGAATTTAATTCTCCGTCGAATTGCCTTTTTTTCATCCTTTAATCTCAATTAGGAGGGGACAGGTGAATTTTTAATTACCGGGAGTCACTGTGCGCCGCGAAACTATTATTTTTCTCACTGGCCCATGACTTTCATGGCAGTTTACATTTTTTTATNAATTTTTAATTACCGGGAGTCACTGTGCGCCGCGAAACTATTATTTTTCTCACTGGCCCATGACTTTCATGGCAGTTTACATTTTTTTATTACAGAGATTAAGGGATGAAAAAGGGTTAAGTGATGGGGAATTTAATTCTCCGTCGCACTGCCGTTTTTTTATCCCTTAATCTCAATTAGAAGGGGAGAGGTGAATTTTTAATTACCGGGAGTCACTGTGCGCCGCGAAACTATTATTTTTCTCACTGGCCCATGACTTTCATGGCAGTTTATATTTTTTTGTTACAGAGATTAAGGGATGAAAGAGGGTTAATTGATGGGGAATTTAATTCTCCGTCGAATTGCCCTTTTTTCATCCCTTAATCTCAATTAGGAGGGGAGAGATAAATTTTTAATTCGCGGGCGAATAGTGAAGAGTCAGTGTCCGCCGGGGAAAAAATTATTTTTCTTACTGGCCCCTGAGTTTTATGGCAGTTTATATTTTTTGTTACAAAGTTTAAGGGATGAAAGAGGGTTAATTAATGGAGAATTTAATTCTCCGTCGAACTGCCCTTTTTTCATCCCTTAATCTCAATTAGGAGGGCAGAAGCAAATTTTTAATTCGTGGGCGAATAGTGAAAAGTCAGTGTCCGCCGCGAAAAAATTAATTTTCTCACTGGCCCATGACTTCCATGGCAGCTTTTATTTTTGTGAGTTTTTAATTTCCGGGAGTCGCTGTGCACCGCAAGAAAATCATTTTTCTTAATGCGTTGTGATTTTCATGACAGTTTCTTCCATTTTTTACAGAGATTAAG
>NW_021680751.1:0-924 GCF_001412515.2 Diachasma alloeum
AGAAATTATTATGATGCTGAGAAGTTCCAAGAAAACCGAAATAAAAGATTGCGGTAAGATGTTGCACGAGAGTTTGAGGATTGACCATCTGAACAGGGAAGAGAGGGACTCTCTTCTGGAAATCCTGGAAGAGTATAACTCTATCGTGCAATTACCAGGGGATTCACCAGGGGTGACCGATCATCTAGAACATGAAATTCCCTTGAAACCTGGTATCGCGCCCATCAACGTGAGACCTCACCGGTTACCAGAAGCGCAGATGGGGGAGGTTGACCGGTAGGTCAAGGAGATGCTGCAAAGTGGCGTCGTACGACCTAGTAAAAGTCAATGGAATGCGCCTCTGCTCGTCGTACCGAAGAAAATGGATGCTTCGGGCAAGGTGAAATTTCGTGTTGTCGTCGATTTTCGACGGTTGAATGACGTCACGGTTGGTGATTCATTTCCGTTGCCCAATATTACTGACATTTTGGATCGGTTGGGTAATGCAAAGTATTTCTCAACTCTGGATTTGGCCTCGGGTTTTCATCAAATACCCGTAAAAGAAGAGGACAAGTGCAAGACTGCTTTTTCGACACACTATGGGCACTACGAATTTAACAGATTGCCTTTAGGGGTTAAGGGCAGCCCTGCAACGTTCCAGAGGTTAATGAGTTCTGTTTTGGCTGGAGTTCAGNTTCGGGTTTTCATCAAATACCCGTAAAAGAAGAGGACAAGTGCAAGACTACTTTTTCGACACCCTATGGGTACTACGAATTTAACAGATTGCCTTTCGGGGTTAAGGGCGGCCCTGCAACGTTCCAGAGGTTAATGAATTCTGTTTTGGCTGGAGTTCAGGGTATCCGATGTTTTGTATATCTGGATGACATCGTAATCTTTGGCCCAGATCTACAGGAGCATAATAAGAGGCTGAGGGAAGTCCTGCAG
>NW_021680751.1:991-3000 GCF_001412515.2 Diachasma alloeum
TTCTGTTTTGGCTGGAGTTCAGGGTATCCGATGTTTTGTATATCTGGATGACATCGTAATCTTTGGCCCAGATCTACAGGAGCATACTAAGAGGCTGAGGGAAGTCCTGCAGTGCCTGAGGGATGCAAACCTGAGACTCCAACCTGACAAGTGCAATTTCTTAAGACGAGAAGTCGTGTATTTGGGACATATTATCACCAAAGATGGGATCAAAGCCGATCCTAGTAAAATAGAAGCAGTAAAGGATTTTCCGGAGCCTCAGAGTGAAAAGGAAATAATATCCTTTTTGGGTTTGGCAGGTTACTACCGGAAATTCATTAGGGATTTTTCCAAAATCGCAAAACCTTTGTCGAACCTTCTAAGAAAGGACGTCGCCTGGACCTGGGGGACAGCGGAGGAGAGCGCGTTTGAGAGCCTGAAATCAGCTCTGGTTACAGCGCCGATCCTGCAATATCCAGATTTCCAGAGGCCATTTCTGCTGACTACGCATGCGTCAAACAAGGCTGTGAGAGCTGTGTTGTCGCAGGGGGAGATCGGAAAGGATCTGCCAATTGCCTATGCCAGCCGGACGCTTAATCCTGCGGAGCAGAAATACAGTACGATTGAGAGGGAACTAGTAGCCATTGTGTGGGGTGCTCATCACTTCCGACCCTACCTGTATGGGCGAAAGTTCACTGTCGTTACCGATCACAGGCCCTTAAGATGGATTTTTAACGTCAAGGATCCAGGTTCGAATCTCGTGCATTGGCGTCTAAAATTAGAGGAGTATGATTTCGAGGTGGTATACAAGCNGTTGTCGCAGGGGGAGATCGGAAAGGATCTGCCAATTGCCTATGCCAGCCGGACGCTTAATCCTGCGGAGCAGAAATACAGTATGATTGAGAGGGAACTAGTAGTCATTGTGTGGGGTGCTCATCACTTCCGACCCTACCTCTATGGGCGAAAGTTCACTGTCGTTACCGATCACAGGCCCTTAAGATGGATTTTTAACGTCAAGGATCCAGGTTCGAATCTCGTGCATTGGCGTCTAAAATTAGAGGAGTATGATTTCGAGGTGGTATACAAGCCCGGGAAATTAAATACCAACGCCGACGCGTTGAGCCGTATCAATATTGTAACTCGAGCGCAGTCGAAGAAAGAGACGGAGACAGTTGCGAGTACGGGCTCGGACAGCGGGGTCATCACACCTACTGACGATGAGGTTTTGGAAATACTACGGGAATACCACGATACACCGGTAGCTGGTCATCCTGGGAAAAACCGAATGTACGCTAAATTGAAATAGAGATTCTATTGGAAGGGAATGAAATCTGACGTGGAGAAATACGCGGGAAGCTGTGAGGAATGTCCACTCAACAAGCTGGGAAAAGCTACGAAGGTGCCCATGATCGTCGGAGAAACCCCTCAGACGGCGTTTGAGCAATGTGCTATGGATATAGTTGGTCCATTGCCCGTGACGAGCGCTGGAAATAAGTACATCTTGANATGTACGCTAAATTGAAATAGAGATTCTATTGGAAGGGAATGAAATCTGACGTGGAGAAATACGTGGGAAGCTGTGAGGAATGTCCACTCAACAAGCTGGGAAAAGCTACGAAGGTGCCCATGATCGTCGGAGAAACCCCTCAGACGGCGTTCGAGCAATGTGTTATGGATATGGTTGGTCCATTGCCCGTGACGAGCGCTGGAAATAAGTACATCTTGACGTTCCAGGATGCTCTGACGAAATTCAGCAAAGCTATTCCTATTCCAGACCAGGAGGCTAACACCGTCGGACGTGCGTTCGCGGAGAAAATAATTTGTGAATATGGAACGCCACAGAGACTTCTCACGGATCAAGGACCAAATTTCGTGGGNGCACCGTCGGACGTACGTTCGCGGAGAAAATAATTTGTGAATATGGAACGCCACAGAGACTTCTCACGGATCAAGGACCAAATTTCGTGGGGGAAATATTCAAAAATGTCTGTAGACTTTTGAAAATAAAGAAGATACAGACAACGGCATAT
>NW_021680751.1:3484-5747 GCF_001412515.2 Diachasma alloeum
GGTCCGAGTCGATCCCACACACTTCTCCTGGCAGGTCTACTTGATTGGTCCGGAGAGCAGTCCAGAGGGTGGTGCTCAAAGGTGCGACAAACATGGCAGCGGGGCGCTGGTTTTCCAGTTGAACTCTTGGACTGGTTAGTCTTCAACGGAGATCCCGAAGAAGGCGCAGGATGGGTTGCAGGACGGATGCTGATACGCAGTGGGCAAGAACGGGAGAGATGTCCGGGCTCACCACAAGTAAAACATCTTTTGACAACTGCAGAGACGGATACTGTTGGTCGAGGTCGAAATCGACGAGATCTCGAACAGATTCCGCAGTTGGTAGATGTTCCACACTCAGCGAAGGGACACTTTCGTGAAACATGCCCAGCAATTCCGCACTTGAAGCACTTGACACTATTCATCCTGATGCTATGGGGTATTATAACCTTTCCACTTGGAATTTTTAAGAGGACTGTGACTTGTTGGGGACGACAGGCACTTTTATGTCTAGGGGTGCAACGTCGACAAACATGGCTGCCGTCAAGGCAACGTCACCTAAAGTCGACGTCCAACTCAAGTTCAAGAACCTGTGATTTCGCAAAAACACGGAAGTCGATAAATTTTGCAACGGCCTTAATAATGCTCATGCTGGGAAGCATGGCACCTCAAATAAGGGGGGAGNACTCGCTAAGGAGCAATGCAGTCGAGGAGCATACGAAAGCGGGAAAAATTTCCAGCTGATAATTACTCAGTGGGCTGAGGACTTTGCGGAGACTAAAGATGTTATCTCCGGGATGCTGGGGATCAACGATTCTAGAAAACGCCGAGGTCTTATAGACGGTCTAGGGACTGTCGCAAAATCATTGTTCGGTACAATGGATGCTGAGGATGCACATATCATCAACCAGAGACTTTCACAATTAGAAAGTGGGGTTGAAGGGACTTTTGAGAGTTCTAAGAAACAAATGGAGATCGTAAATTCAACTCTCTATCAGTTGGGACATACGGAGGAGATGATTCAGAAGAATGAAGAAATCCTCATGAAGTCCTTAAAGGAGAAAGATTACGAGGTATTAACGATCACAGATAAGGTTGATCTGGACGAGCATCTCATGATACTGGAAGCTATCTACACCGGAGTAATGAGGGATGCTGCGAAGATCAAGAAGCTACTGACTGACGCCAAAGGGAAGCTAATGGATTCAGGGGTATTCGCAGAGAGGAGTTTAGTTGCCCTTCTTAAAACAGCGAAGTTACCGAAGGGTTTAAGTTTCCCCTTTGAGCTCGAAGTAGGCGGGATGTATCAAATGCAGGAGGTATCCACCGTCCACGTTCATGTATTTGGATTTAAAATTGTTACCTTGGTAGAGATACCACTCGTCAATTTTCAAGCGTTCGACGTTACGCTGACGCATGGAATTCCTGTGCGAACAACGAACGTGTATCACTCATACTTGGAGGCGAAGAACGAACTTCTGGTTATCCACGGGGCAACGCAGCAATTCGTGCCAATGACCGAGGGAGAATTAAATCGCTCTAAGCAGATTCGAGGGCAATACTTATGCACTGAGTCTTCGCCCATACAAAAAATAAAAGATACAAGCCCATGTGAAGTGCAAATGTACATGAATCCTGAGAAGATGCCAACTACATGTGTTGTGAAGCATCTACAGCTTCAAGGGCTCATTCTAATTAAAATGAGAAAAGATAAGGCATGGTTGTATGTAGCCCCAGAACCCGAGGGAGTAGAGGTCACCTGCGGCGACGAGCAAGTAAGGGATACTCTGGAGGACTCAGGGACTTTGAGGGTCAAGGACTTTTGCGAGATAGTCGCTTCCGACTTCACCATAAGAGGGTGGGTCACATGAGGTAACATACAACGCTCATGTTCACCCAAAATTGAACTTGACGTTAGATGACGTCACCACCACTCAGCTCGAGCAACGAAGATTCAATCTGAGTGACATCCAGCTGAACAATGTCGTTGGAAACGTGAAAGAGCTGGAAGGGCTCCACGTGCAACTGGCAGCTGAGAAAGAAGATCTGAACCGAATAGAAAATAAGTTCGATTATCGAGAATTTCTTACACACCCATCATCGATATTCACCGGGGTAATGGTGATTCTAGCATTCATCTCGGGGCTAACCCTTTACTGCTGGTGTCGAAAATCTTGGCCAGCACCCAAAAAAGAAACGCCTAGCTTCGAAGTAGCATAAGAATTTATGTATTGTATTTAATTTGTAATATTGATTATTAATGTAAAAAACCTTATTAATTAAG
>NW_021680751.1:7713-8621 GCF_001412515.2 Diachasma alloeum
TGGAGTTTCTTCAACTTCAACCTCTCCCTCCAGCTTTCGTCGCAGCGAATTCGCTGGCTCTGGCTCTCGCCCGAGATTTACGAAAGCCGGGGTTGCCTTCAGGGAACTGTGTTGGGCTGTATTATATGCAAAACGAAATGCATCCAGATGACAGTCCCAATCACGGTGATCCTGATCCACGTACGCTCGTATCATAGCTTTTAGCGAACGGTTCACTCTTTCAGTGGGGTTCGCTTGCGGGTGATACGGCGGCGTTGTTCGGTGCTTCATATTAGTTGAAGCAGCCAACTCTCTCAAGTCCTTATTCACGAACTCGGTCCCATTATCGGTCAGCAATTGTCGTGGAGCTCCCAATCGATAAATAATGGTTTCCTCCAATGCTTTCCGTATCGTCGCACCGGTTGCTTTGCGCAACGGCTGCACTTCTATCCACTTCGTAAAGAAGTCTTGGATCACTAGGATATACTGGTGTCCTGCTTTACTACGCGTAAAGGGACCCATGATATCCGCCGATATTCTCGACCAGGGTTTCTCGATTGCGCGAGGTCCCATCTGGCCTATNACGTCCTCAAACATCGCTGGCCAATAATATTGATTGGCCAAGCGTTGGCAGGTCTTCTCAACACCTTGGTGTCCTGCCTGTGGCAAATCGTGGCATTCGCGTATAGCGGCACGTCTCATTTCACGAGGGAGAACTAATTTCCACTCGTCCAAGTCTTGATTTTCCACTGAGGCAATGGTTTTCGGCCTCAGGTGGTACAACAATCCTTCGGAAATTTACCACGTAGGATATTTTTCCGGGATTCTCTCTAAGTCTCGACAGCGCCGGAGATACCATTTATCTTCCGTATCGGCCGCCATCGAGAGCAACTCCATCGCTCCTTCCGGTGCGCGTGACAAGGCGTCAG
>NW_021680751.1:8661-11062 GCF_001412515.2 Diachasma alloeum
GTTTTCGGCCTCAGGTGGTACAACAATCCTTCGGAAATTTACCACGTAGGATATTTTTCCGGGATTCTCTCTAAGTCTCGACAGCGCCGGAGATACCATTTATCTTCCGTATCGGCCGCCATCGAGAGCAACTCCATCGCTCCTTCCGGTGCGCGTGACAAGGTGTCAGGCACATGGTGAAGCGCACCCTTCCGGTGTATGATTTTGTAATCGTACTCTAACAACCGGAGGTTCCATCTCCCTAGCCTTCCAGCCGGGTCTTTCATATTATGAAGCCACCTTAAGGCGCTATGGTCCGTTATTACTGTGAAGGGGTAGCCCTCCAAGTAACAGCGGAACTTCATAATGGCCCACACAACGGCTAAGCATTCCTGCTCAGTTACGGTGTATTTTGTTTCGGGGCCTGTTAATGAGCGACTAGCGTAAGCTATAACTCGCTCTTGTCCATCCTGTACTTGCGTGAGTAGAGCCCCAAGTCCCACACTGCTCGCATCCATTTGCAGGGTAAACGGCAGTGAAAAATCGGGACAAGCAAGAGTTGGAGCCGACGTTAAGTGCTTTTTCAGCGCTTCGAAGGCGTCTCGCTGTTCTTCTCCCCATAACCACGGCTGATTCTTCTTGGTCAGAAGTGTCAGCGGTTGAGCTATGGTTGCAAACTCCGGTATAAATCGTCTATACCAGGAGGACATTCCCAGAAAACGACGAATCTGTTTCAGATTCCTCGGCACGGGAAAATCCACGACTGCCGATGTTTTCTCGGGGTCGACTTGTAGTCCTTGACTGTTCACGACGAATCCGAGGTATTTCACCTCGGAACGACAGAAAATACTCTTTTCTCGATTTATTGTGAGACCGTGATCTCTCAGTTTATCGAGGGCCTTTCCCAACCACGTGAGGTGTTCCTCAAATATCCTTGAGACGATAATGATATCATCCAAGTACACGAACACGTGGGGATACATCTCTGGACCGATTAATTTGTCCAGGGCTCTTTGGAAGGTAGCGGGTGCATTTGTCAGTCCGTACGGCATGCGTTCGAACTGAAAAAACCCTCTTCCCGGCACCGTGAAGGCAGTGATCTCTTTCGAGTCCTCCGCCAGCGGTATTTGCCAATACGCGGCACTCAAGTCGAGTGTCGTGATATAATTGGCCTGTCGTAACTCATCAAGGATGCCGGTCATATTTGCAACCGGGTAAGCATCCTTTTTCGTTACTTCATTAACCCGGCGGAAATCGATACAAAACCGATATTTTCTGCTGGCTTTCTTGACCATCACTACGGGACTATTCCAGTCACTTTGGGATGGCTTGATGACCCCATCTCGGAGCATCTCATCTACTTCCTTACACATTGACAGTTTGATGTGTTCGGAGACGACTCTGACCCTTTGTCGGATAGGTTCGTGCCCTCCCACGTCAATCTTGTGGGGTGGTAGCTTGGAAATCGGTGGACTTCCTTCATGCACTGGAATTTTTTCATCCAGGAGCCTCTGGATTTGGCTATTTTGCTCTTCTCCAGGTATCCTCAAGCCGTTACACACCGTTATGTGGCAGGCTCGTTCCACTGAGACAAACTTGAATGTTTCGTCAGGTTTGTCTCTAAAGAACCAGGATTAGTCAAAGAAGTCAATGACCATCCGTGCTTCTCTCAAAAAGTCCAATCCCAGTATGATATCCTCGGATAGCGAAGCCATCATAGATGCTCGTCATAGATGACTTCTACAGTCTCTATGCGCTCGTTGTGCCCTTCCATCTCGAGTGCCCTCAGAGATGGCTGCTCATAGCCTCTGTGCTACCTCGGGTCTCTCTGCACGAAGCTCGAGCTTTTTTGGACATAGCTCGGGCCTCTGTATGCGAAGCTTGGGCACAGGGCATGTTCTGGTTTTGGAGGGGGTCGCCACGTCAGCTCGGAGAGAATTAATTTCTCCTGACGTAAAGCGTGCCTCTCCAATTCTTTCAACCTCGACGCGGGACCCAGGGTGTAGCCAACTATGTACTTCGGCAACATATTGTTTTAGATGTACGTAAGCTGCTTCTCCTCGGACCACAGGGGTCGAGTGCGTCCAAATAAGCCCTTCATATTCGCTATGAAC
The DNA here is from genome assembly GCF_001412515.2 of Diachasma alloeum. Taxonomy (NCBI): domain Eukaryota; kingdom Metazoa; phylum Arthropoda; class Insecta; order Hymenoptera; family Braconidae; genus Diachasma; species Diachasma alloeum. The sequence continues at coordinate 10,755 of NW_021680751.1, forward strand.
GCTCCTACACTTTCCTCCGCGCCTTGCCGGCAGTCGGAAATTTCCTTGTGCAACGCCTGCTGGAAATCCAGCGTTCCGAATCTTTCACGGAGGGCATGGCACGCGTCTTCCCAAGAGAAAACCTCCACGTGACGATACCACGTGAGGGGGTTCCCCTTGAGGACCCCTTTCAGGATCTTCACGAGATCGCTTTCCCTAATTCGGATTGCGTCTCTCGCATCGTCAATCGCGGAGATAAAATCCTCCACGTCTTCATCTGGTTGCCCAGAGAACGATATGCCCCACCTGGTTAAATAATCCAGGGCTTT
>NW_021680751.1:12006-38471 GCF_001412515.2 Diachasma alloeum
TTGGTCGAGGACTGCCGTCAGCAACCCGGGGTCCTCAGCCAGCATGGCTGCCAGGCTTCTCACCACCTCGGCCCTCCTCTCCTCAGCCGTCTTCTCCTCAGGGTGTTTCGCCTGAGGCTGCACCGTCGTAGGGGATGACACCGTGGTGGATACCTCCACCTGGGACATCACCTCCATGGGCTTGGATGCCGGGGAAGGAATTTTACCTTCCTCATCCTCGGCTCCATAGAGCAAAACCATTTCGGTTTGCTCCTCCTCCATTAACGGCGGATCTAACAATGAAAGGACCATTAAATCAATTGTGGCCGTTTCGTCAGTGCCTTGCGGCACTGCCGATTCGTCCACACTCATTTCCTGCAGGGTCTTCTCCTGGAGGTTCTCCTTGGACCCTTGCGGGTCCCACTTACCCTGCTGGGCTTCCTCGGCGGTTTGCACCACCTTGTTCACCAACTTCTCAAGGGTTGTATCCATTGCTTTGCCCGGGGTTATTCACCACGTGCACACTTTGATCTCACAGGGGAGCGTCGAGAAAATTTTCACGTCCTGTCGCTTTCGCAGCCAAAACGGAAAAGGACGCTCCTCGTGGCCTTTTCCCCCAATTCCACAGGTATTGGGGGTGGGGGGTTTAGGGCGCGTATCAATCGACGATTAATCGCCGCCGGTGGTCCCCCCTAGTGACCTAAACTTCGACCTAAATTTGCATATTTAGGCGGTCCTTTTGAACACCCTTGATTGATATCAATCAGAGGTGTCAATTTTGTTTTTCCGCGCGACTTGCCCGTCACGTGGCTCACCCTCGCGGGCGGAACTTGTACTTCCGACACCTGCAGTCGGTAATGCTATTCTTTTCAGAATAGTCTTCTTTACCGGGCGTCGGTAAATGCTTCTTTCAGCATTTTTGGCACATTTATGGGAGGAAAATTCACTTTTGCAGAATTTTCTCTGTTTTTCACCCACTTCTTTCGACTTTCCGGTCGAAGAAAGGAAATGCCCCGCACCCGAGACCATCCTCCTCCGGGTGGCGAGGAGAACAGCACTCCGAGCAACCGGAATAACCCCTCCCAAGCGAAAATCAATACTTTCGAATTTTCGTCGGGGAAAACAAACTCGTTTTCTCAAGGCCATCTCCCCCGGGTGTCGAGGAGACAGAACATCGATTTTCTGAGAAAATCTCCCCACGACAAAAATGTGCATTTCGAATTCTATTTTTCCCTTTTCAAGGAATAAATAAAATTGGTTACGTTCGAGGGGAATCAATTTTCTCGATTCTCCTCGTATTATCTATGCGATAATTTTCTACTTACCCCTTTTCCAGGGTTTTCTTTCTACTCTATTGGCGTGGCCCCACGTCGGGCGCCATTTTGTAAGAATATTTTCCCGGGTTGTTCACCCAGGAAAAATTCAAACTACTTTTTAGCCGTCTCTATCGCTCAATAGTCGGGCGCCAGTCGAACCTTCACGGGAGGTTTGACGAAAACCGGCCTCTGAGGCAAACTCGTCCACTCAGAGGACTTTTTGGCTGGACAATGGGTTGCCCAGCTAACATCAGCGTGACACGGTAGAGTGGGCGAGGTCCACCAGGAGTATTACCACCACATCCTCACGAGCCTTTGCAAGCCGTGTATTATACCTTGCGGCGTAACTTTCCATAATGAATTAAACTCATGACCTCCTGGAGAATCTTTCGACTCTGCCAGTGTTCATTCTCCTCCCGAGTATTTCGACTCGGGGGAGTTTTTCAGAATTAATGCGAATCTGCCGGGACTCCTCAGAGCCTGGGACGCCGAGAGGCTGATCCGACCAAAGTGGAACACTGTTACCCACTTCACGACCACCCACACTCTCGGCCACCAGTTACCGCTTCGGTCATCGCTCGTCACCGCCTCCGGGTACTCAAATGTCGGCACATGGTCGGGTCGACAGGAGGACGATCTCTACTCCAGACCCACGGGCCCATGTGCTCGGCATTTGTTTCGCCGAGCCGGATGACGCCGGAAACAACAAAGTCGTCACTTCGTGTGCCGAAATAACTCCTTTTTTTACTAGTGGGGGATGCAGGAGCATCCCCCTTCGCTCGCCGCCAACGGTTATTCACCGAGGCGACGTGGAGTCCGGAACTCCTTATCCTGGCTTCTTCAGCCATTTTACTATCCAGCACACCGAGAGATTATTTCAACCTCTCTGTTCAAGCGCTCACGTTCGACTGCCTCGGAATCTTACTAGGGCCTTGCCTCCTAGTCTGGGTATCTCGGTGACGATAGGTCATTCCGTTACCCTATCCCCACCAATCAACCCGACGGGATCACGGAGGTACCAGTCCTTTCACCTGGCCGTTGGTCCCTAGCCTACTCCGACATAGCCTATAGAATCGCCCAGTGGGACAGCCTGTACGTCGGCCCTATTTCCCCTAGCACATGCTGGGCGAATTCTAATACGGCGATAGTCTAGTAACGCCCTCCAGACCTCCAGGGGTCGCGGTTTCACCCATAACCGCTATGCCTTAGGTCTTTCATTGGTTTGTGGTTTATCTCACCTAGTCCCGGCTTTCTTCAGCCGCTTCTAGGTGTCACTACGTATCTCTCTTTAACAATTTTGAGAGTTCACTTATCTTTTTAAGGGGATTTCAACCCGTAACGAGAAAATCTCGTTACAGCATGTGTTGGTTCAAGACATCGCGACGGAACATAAAAAAAAAACAAGACTATCATTCGACAATAGACCTGAGAATAACACACAGTAATCACCATTGGTGCTTTCAACCGAATTTTTTCATGATGTTATAACTTCAGAATCCTTATTTGTTGATAATTATTCTTTATTCCAATTTTTAATCCTTTTATTTATGATGTTTGTTGACTTTCTTCATTTTTTTTGTCTATGTGCGCGTGTACATGTAATACATGTAGAATGCTAACAGGCATTTTTAGCGAAAAACAGAAAAATTGAAATATCTCGAAAACATTGAATGAACCGGTATATATATTTTGATTGATTGTTATAGATGATATCGAGATGAGTATTTAAAAAAAAATGCAATTCGTTGAATAGTTTTCGAGTTATTCAAGAAACTAGATTCAGATACAAACTTGAGTATCTCCCAAACTAATAATCCGATTGAACCCATTTGCAATATCAAACATTCTAGTGCAGAGTGGAAACTTCGTGCCAAATTTAAAGTTAATATATCGATTTTTGCGAACGTGAGAGTGCTCAAAATCATTTTTAACAAAAAACAGAAAAATTGAAATATCTCGAAAACTTTGAATGAACCGGTATATATATTTTGATTGATTATCATAGGTGCCATCGAGACGAGTATTTTGAAGAAAAAAAATAAAATCGGTTGGATGGTTTTCGAGATATTTGCGAAAAACGATTTAGAAACAAATGGCAATTTCGCGAAAATGGCATGATCGATTGAGCTGAAGTTCGGCACAGAGTTACTCGTCATTAATACCTATAATCTGACAAAATTTCAGATTTTTCTGAATCACTTTAGCCGGTTAATTCTCCAATTTTCTAAAAGTTGACCACCCGCACAGACACACGGGGTGGTCAAACTTCGTATTTTGACGTTTTAGACCATTCTGCATCGTTTCCAACCAAAATTAGAAAATCGAAAAATAGAACGATTACAATGCTTCCATTCGGAAGCAAAAACCAGATGAATTCGAAAATCCTGTCGATTTTACATTCGGGCAATCATCTCATCCGCACTGTGATATGGAAGGCTGTTCCAATATTGTAGTAGTCAGATGCTCATGGTGCAAAAAATCACTTTGTTTGCCGCATTTTTTTGAAGAATATCATTTTTGTACGCATTACGTCCCCTAATACTATCTATACTGTAGATTGATCACAACAGAAAGTATGCTGATTGAGAACATAATACTAGAAGGAATAAATGGTCTGAGCTTCTATAATAATATGAATGTATATTCTGAATCCCATCATTTGGGGATTACTACCATCATTGTTTCCTTTCCATATCGGATCTCCATTCAATCCTTACCATTTAGTTCGGACTATGGTACTGTGATACAAGTAGACGGATAATTAAAAGGTTGTAATTCATATATAACTAGCAATGGACATTTTCATGGGTTCAAATTTCGATATTTCTTATTATTCTTTACTCTTGTGACCTTTCAATATTTAATTAATATTATTTTCACAAAAGGGGGATTTAGGGCAATCAAATAATGAGGACAAATGAGGGATAAAATTAACTAAATATCTATATTTCTAGTAATTTACAGATTAGATCGTCGTAAGACGTTTGCAAAGCCTTTTTACTTGGATCTAGGGTTATGGGTAAGGCCAGGCAACTTTTGTACACGTAAAAAGGGGAGTGACTCTAATGCGGAAAAAGGGGAGAAGCTAGTCGTGTCGAGGGAATGCAACTAAATATGAAAAGAATAACTAAATGGGGAAGAAACAAAGAGTATAGGCTCACCGTTGGGGGGGTATAGAAAGGAGTACTTCTTGAGGCGAGGGGGAAATGAGGGGGATAACTCGTACTCACGACTTCCAGTTCAGGGCTAATCTGAGTCCTTCGATGACTCCAGGGATTGAGCTTCCGTTCCTCCTTCAGGATTCCAAGGGCACAGTCACTACGGCCGGGATGAGCTCGGGCACCAAAAATCCTCTTTATCCCAACAAAAACAGAGTGCGTGGAGTCCATGCGCGACAGAAGTGAAACTTCTTTTTAGTATTCTCAAATTTTTTTGTCCAATTTGTTTTTCCTGAAAATTTTTTTTTCGCTTCTCATGCTTGAGAAAGCATTATTATTATGATTATATATAGAAATTCGATGGGATACTAGGAAATTAATAACAAGAAAATTTGAATGACTTTTTTCATTTTTTACCATTCAGCAGATAAAAACTTTCNCATGGGTGGTTTGTGGAGGGAGCAACGGCTCCTGCAGATTATCCGGTAGGGCCGGAACTGTTGTCTTTCTTCGGCTGGTATCTTCGTGATGTCCAGTGGCGGGAGCAGAGGGGCGATGAGGGGAAGATTGAGGGAAGGGGTATCCAACGGTGGCGGGATTTTAGTAATTAGGAGGCAGTGTGTAGTTGGGCAAAGTATAAAATAAAAACAAATAAAAATAAAGAATCGCCTCGTCACAACTTGTATATAATAAAAAAAAAAGTATTTTAGTTTCAATTTTAATTTGGGGAAAAGAATCGCAGGATGTGCTTTGAATTGTTTTATGCTTTCGAACGATATGTGTTTCGTAAAATTCTCATCGATATTTTTTCTCCCTTATTAGAAAAAAATTCCCCCCTCCCCCGAAGGGTAGTTAACCTCCCCAACATCACCCCTGGATCCTGTCCCAATGGTTTCCCTCATCATTAGCCGTAAGCTTCGTTTTGTACAGGAAAAAGTTTGAAATTTCGCAATTCACGAAAAATCTATTTTTTAAGTTTTAAATTTCGATTTAAAAAAAAACAAAACAGGTATTCTGTATTTTTTTCTACTTTTTCAAATGGAATTTATCCCATGGGATTTCCATCAAAATTTTTTTTTCTATGAGAAAAATGAATTATCACAAGAGTAGTTTACCCTCCATATTTCACCCTCCGGAGACGGTTCTAATTCGCATTTTCATCATTCCTTGTGACCTTCATGATACACTGCGAAAGAGTTGTTCAAAAAGCTTCCTTATGTGTGCAATCGAAAAATGACCCCGAGAGGTGGTCAACTTCAGAGAGCACTTTCACCCTCTAAAACCCAATATGGGCAGCTAAAAAAAATATGTATCCCTTAGTTTTGGATCCCCTATAACATATGTAAGTTTCATCGAAATCGGAGGGGGACACCTGCGTAGTGTTCCTTGTTAGAGTTGTTTACTGCAAAAAATTGAACTGAAACTAATAGTTAAAAAATGTCTGATAAACGCGGTAGATACTGGTGTATTGCCAGAGTTTGTAAAAATACATGGCGAATTCCAAAAGTAAAGTTTCCGGGCGTGCCAACCAATGCGAAAAGGCGGAAAGATGGGGTTACGGCTTGTGGGCGAAGTTTATGCAATTTTTCCAGTTGGAGTCGATTATTTGTTTGTGAGGACTACATTGACGTAAGTACTTTGTTAAACACCGTGTTTTACATGAATATTTTCAACTCTCAATATGTGGTATTTTTGTGCACTTGAAAAATGACGCGGAAAACTGGTTGAAATGGAGTCTGGTTGGTGGACAGCTGAGAATAAAGGAACACGTTGTTCTTCATAAATTCAACACTCTGAGTGTCAATGAAATCAGTTGAAAAGAAGATGACTGCACTGATGAGGATTCGTGGCGGAGATCAGTGATTTCAGACGATCTAGACTACCAACAAGAAGTGAAACGTTTTAAATTCACTTCACGCGTTGATTGTTATGACTTGCATCAATCCATTGTTGATGACAGTATGAATAATAATTCATCAACAGCGTTTCAAACAACAGACAAACATATTTTTATCGATGCCCAAACGCAAACCATTGATCAAGAAAAAATGAACAGCTGTATTCAAGTGAATATACGAGCAACACTTCGGAGTAAATCTACTCAATGCAAAGTGCCAATCAGAGATTCCTGCACGTCACCTGTTGAGGAACTGCGGAAAAATTTGACTGAGATCAAAATCTCCCCTCGAAACTCTTTTCAGTCCGAAAATGATTCGACAAGAAGTAATATTCCAAATGACGAAAGTGGCGAGGGGATTACTGATACGACCATCAGCTCACGTACTACGGCTAGTGAGTACTTGCCAACTGAAAAAGAGAGCACGGATAGTGATATGAAAGATGTTTATCAATGAGATAGGCTAAACAAGCTCAGCCGCGAGCGCACAAATCAAATTATTAAACATAATCCCGAACTGTACATCGGCGTTTCTGTGGAATGCATGAACGATTTAATGTACGTCTGGGTTAAAATGTGCAACTTCAATGAATTGGATATTTTCCTTATCCTAAAGAAAATGAGATTAAATGAAAGTTTTACTATTCTTAGCGATGATTTTGGAATTTCTGTCTCATACGCAGATCGTATCTTCAACACAACATTACCAACTCTAGCAGCTCACTTCAACAATTTTATTTTCTGGCCTCCGTCATTGAAAATAAAATAAAAATTGCCAATTTATTTTCGAGGCGGTATGGTAAGGTTGAGTCCATTATAGACTGTCTGGACATAGAAATTGAGAAGCCGACTGATCCTACAAAACAGTCGTTATCCTGGTCGGAGTAAAAGAAATGTAACACAATGAAATACTTAATATCATGCACTCCCGATGGAATCATCAACTCCATCTCCCCTGCATTTGGTGACGAACAACGGATCAAGAAATTATTAATCAATCTGGATTTTTAAATCTATTGATAAATAGACCAGGTATTCTCATAATGGCAGACAGAGGATTCGAGGATATTGAACAACAAATATTAAGTAAAAAATGCATTTTGGTACAACCCCCATCAATGTCGACTCAGGAGAAGCCAACGCGTGAGCAAGTGCTCCTATCTCAACGAATCGCCAGTCTTCGAATCCATGTTGAGCGATTGATTAGAAGAATCCGTGAATTCAAAATGTGTGCACCTCATGCTAATGTGAACTGTAATTTAATTTCGAGTCTGGATGATGTTATTGTGATCGCGGTAGCTCTTGTGAATCTCCAACCACTTCTGATCAAGTAACGAAATGTTATAATTAACTGAAGCTATTCATTTATTCAATAATGTTCGACAAAAGATTGGATTTTATATAATAAAATAAAACAACTTTGCATTTTTTGAGACATGTATTCTTTAAAGAGTAAAACAATTCATTGTTTAACATTATTTTTCAATCCAGCGAATCGTATTGCGAAAACGAGTGTCGTTTGTAGTATCGATTGGGCGTGCTGGGGATGTTACGGATAAATACCTGAGCAAGGAGATAATCGTCTTGCTGGAGAAGGGATTCGGGATAAACCAGTGACAAGTAGAGGTTAGGTTTGATTATTAGGCCGCTGAGCACCTGGAGGACCTGGCCCAAGAATCTCGACCGCCGAGGGACTGGATTCTATTGCTAGACAAGAACTTCACATGTGGAGAACCTCCCAGCCTCCGGAGAGGTTTTAGAGACACCTCAGCCTCCATACACCACCAAAACAAACCGCCATAACCACGAGCATTCGACCACGTGAGACTAGCATCTCACGCACCCCATCCTCACCTAGGAGGCAGCACCTTACGGATAGCCCCGAACTTGAACTTGGGATACCCAGTGGGAGGGGACTGACTCCGGAAATACGTCATCCGCCAGAGCTGAACTGACTCCGAAAAAGAAGAACTGAGGGCACCACTATACGGACACTCTAGGGCTGCCACGGCCCACAAATTTTCTTATTGGCTGACATTCAAACACCGAAGGTCAAGGCCTCGTGACGGCGCCACGGGGAGTCAACCGCAACGGAATTCCATGATTGGTTCCAGTGAAACCGACCTCCGGAAGTACGTCAGGCTAGGTGGAAACGCAGCCGAGAACTTATCTTCTTTCTCAACCACCGCCATTATCACGTGTTAAAATCTTGTGTGGGTCTTATTTTCGTGTTTCACGTAATATTGTGGCAGATCAAGGACGAATCCATACGTCCTATCGTGTAGATACTTTGAGGCGACATGACGACAAATATAATTTTGGAGTTTCGGAGGTACGAGGAGGAGGATTAGGAGAACGCGCATGGACACCGGGAGGACGTCGAGACGCACCACGTGTTGGATCAACTGGCGGGCCAAGGCTCAACGTCGTTGTTAGTGCTCAAAAAATTATATTTCTCCATCCTTTGGTATGGCTTGCGTATTTTTGAGATAATTAGTCTGTCGAAGTATCGCACATGATTCCGATGGATTCGATTGGGTTTGGGATACGGAAGCTGGGGGTCTGTCGGTGACCCTCAGAGGGGAATTTTGAATCCGCCATCTTACTACGGTTCAATAGTTTTTCGTAATACTGGTGTATCCCGAAGGTCCTTAAACTATTCTAATCGGACTCAGGGAATATTTACGGAGGGAAATACAGATAGTTGAAATTACTAGGATTGTTAAATATTGTTAATATTATTCTTTGTGTCTCGTGTTTTGTTCTCTGGGGTTGCGGAGGAGAGGAAAAATATATCTCGGTCCGCACCGCGAGCAAGAGGCCTTGTGAAAGCCCACGTGGGTTCGCACGACCACCGTTTTGTATAGTTGGCATACGTAAAAATGAATATAATAATCGCCAAGCCTCTCCGTTGCCCTCCAGAAAGCAAATCATTTATTAATTTTCCGTACTAATTGTTTTGAATTGTGTCGAGACTGGCGGATCGGAATCTCCGGAATATTGTTATTATTATTTTCTTTGGTTTTGATTCTCATTTTCTTTATTATTTTTCGTATTGATCAAAAGTCTTATTTTGTCTGTATTTCCTTTTCCTCGATATTTTTCACATTGAACAAAAGTACTATTGTTCAAGTAGTATTTTATTTTTGCTATCATTATTTTGGGTCGACCCGCATCTATCGAATTTATTTTGTGTTCTCAAATCATTCCATATCGAGCTTATAGAATATAGAAATCTCTTGTTAATCGAAAATCTCTATCTCTCGTTATTTCTACTGAACTTATTTCCTCGCATCAAAAATGAAGTATTTAAGTTAATCTAAGCACGAGCACACCGGACAACAAAACGTTAACGGTGTGCATTACACTGCGTGCGTCAGGAAGGCGAAGAGTTCTCAGGAAAGTATTTACTCTAATTTATTTTCTTTTGGGATTCATTCCTCCGGACTGAGAGGACGCATTCAAATCATTTGTCTATTGAATCTCTGATATTATTGAGGGAATTGAGAGATAATTGAAAGGTTATTTCTTTCTTGGGGGAGTTCAAGTGTTTTACTGAGAAATATTTCGCACTTCATCACACTATAATCGTCGAAATATATTGCTTTTCCAAAACTCATTCACTGGGCAACATGTAATATACATACTCATCATCATAGTTTTCGTCGATTATTGTCACCTCTTCATTTACTTCGAACTTCGAATCAGCCACAACGAATAAAGTTTTCTTCTTATCCTTCAGGTGCATTTGTAGTTGAACTTGAGCAAAACATTTCAAAGTGAGTTTGTCATTTTTTATGTAGAGCTGGTGAGTTTTTTCAGACGTTGGGCATTTCACCTCCATAACATATTCCCCTGAAATTGCATCAGGTGATGCCCCCAATATTGGATAATTTTTACTCAAAAATAGACCACACTTCAAATTTATACTGAACTTTCCTTTCAGCAACAGCGATTACTAACTGTTCTAGTCGGTGTCCTGGAGCCATTGCTTGATCATCTTTAATTTTTTTCCCTCCTATTATCATATCCACCAGAACCCCATCAGATTTAGGGCAGCGGAAAGTTTCGTGAAATTTCGAAGCGGTGATTCGACCGTAACGAAATTGGCACCAGAGCTGAGAATTTGACTGGTTTCTAGTCATTTCTTCGACACTTTCACAATGCGTCTTCAAGATGTTTCTCCGGCAAAAAATAAGAAATCGATTGGCTGCACCTCCTCCTTCCTCGATAAACTTCATCAACAAATCATGGATTGTTAACTTGAAATGACTTTCAGTTTCTTGATAATACTTCAGCAACTGATACTGCAGTGACTTTGAGCCACATCGCTCCACGAATGCTTCCAAAACGTTCACATCTTTATTCACAGGAGTGTCGTCACGACAAGAAAGAAAATCCTTGCACTTTACGAATTTTATCTCCAAACCGATTCTTGATAACTTCGACTTTTTCTACTAACATTCTACTTCAGTTGAAGATGGCTCTTCACTTCATCGATGCAACCATGTCAACCATGTCACAGCCACAGCCACAGAGCCAGCCATGTCGGTCAGCGACAGAGTATTTGCAGCCTCCTGCATGAAACGAAAATTATCAGAAAATGCGAAAAATAGTATTTTAAGCTGTATTATTTTTCAATTATATTCAATTGATTACCTAGCGCAGCCACACAGTCATGACAATCCGCGGATATGACAGTTTGTCTCAGAATGTCAACGACAACAGTCACTTTATACGGTTGACTTGAAAACTCGATGCTCAGGACTAATTTTACATTTAACAGTGCATGATGATTCACGTTTCACTTGAACATAACCTATAGCTACATCGCTGTATGACTGTCGAGAAGCTCTAAAAAAATTGCTGACTTGATTGAAAATTATGAATTCGAAATTATCGCATTCAGAATAAGACCAGGAACTGACAGAAGTAATTATTAGTTTTCTTTTCCGAACTGGAGCAACTACTTACAGGTTAGCTTTCGCTGCTCGTATTTCTGCAGCTACGAAATTAGCATTTTTGGCAAAAAACTCTGCGACCATAAAAGAGTCAACCTGAGGCAAATTATCGGATCATACTAAACTGTATCCAGGATATGGTCGAAGCTTCATCTTAAATTACCGTTTGTTGTAACCATATACACTTTATTAATGAACGAACATCGCGCTAAATCTGCGGTAGGACCTCACACCAATCACAGACTGCTTCACGCCACATGATTTTTTCTCATATTTTCAACACTTTTTTATCATTATTTACTCGTAATTTTGCAAATCTTTTTTTTTTCAAGTTGTTTTTCTTTCAACTTCATAAATTTATCTCCCTAACATGCGAAAGGTTCCGACTTCATATCCCGGCCGGGTAGAATGGCGCGATTTATCCATTTAAAGTCTTGATGATCATCGCAGTATACCCTAACCAGGTCGAAGCGATGTAAAATAACGATAAAAAGAAATTTATATATAATATGTGATATATATTTTTTGATTTGGAGATGCATGCAAAAACCCAGTTGTCGGATAGTTTAAGTTAATGCCTTAAGCTTATTCTTTTCCATTTTCAAATATTTTCATTTTCATGAATAGAAATTAAATTAATTAAGGTAGTGATCACCAGGTAGTTATCGTCATTCGCGACATAAAAACATGGATTCATTTGACTATGGTGTCAACATAAAGCGACAACTCTCCGCAATGAGCGTTTCAAAAAACCGCGCCAAGTACGTTGGTCCCGAGAATTTTCTGAACAATTTTTTTTTAAAGAAACACTCGTATTGACACTCTTTTTCATTGACTTTGTGTGGATAACCACACTTTTTATGGTCGTACCCACTCCGTAACTCATAGGAATAGACAATATTGAGTTGGCATTGATGAGTTCAAACTTGTAAAATTTGCAACAGTACAAGCCAACTAGAAAACAGCTGAAATTGTTTCTAGATGTTATGAAAAGTTCTGTGGTTTTTCAAAATGATAAGTTCAACTTCATGAACTCGGCGCTCTTCCTTATTTCTGCACTTTTTTCAATTTCCCAGAAACAACTATCCATAAATAAGGACTCGGTGATTTTTCCACAACAACGCATTGAAATGGTTACTCGGCATTTTTTCAATTTTTTTGTCTGAGAAATAATACAATTTTTTTAGAAATTTTTTTTTGCTGAGCAACAATAGCATTTTTTTTTTAAATACAATGCTTACAAAGGCGCCCTTGGCCAGTTTTTTCAACAAAAAAAATTTTTTTTCTGGTTTTTGGGGGATTTCAATCATTTTTTCAAACCGAGTGACTCACGTCACAAGGAGAGATTCCAAATAATATGCAACATCATTTGGATTTACTTTGCTCCAAGATCAAAATATAAATATCCTTGGAGTTTCTTGACCATCGCCTTTTGGCAACAGTTAAATCATCGACATGTATACACTCGCTTGTTTACCTTTCAAGATATCGAGTACATTCAATAGCGAAGTGGTGAACCGGATTAAATTAATTTTGACTTTTGGCCAGTTTTTGATAAATATCTCGGAATCTAAGAGAGATAGAAAATTTTTTCTCACGATCTTATTTATAACCCTCAATGGGCTCTACAAAAAAGGTTATGACAAGAAATTTTCTAATCTCTTTTAGATTCTGAGATATTTGTCAAAAACTGACCAGTAGTCAAAATCGACTTAACGCGGATTACCGCTTCGCTACTGAATTCACATTTTTTTTGTATTCTCACAAACCTCCTACGCTCCATATCTCTTGAACAAATCATCGAAATTTAGTTCTCTCATAAATTGTTTTACAAACCATCGTTACTCATGGATTCCCATTCAGAAAACACACAGAGAAAAAAAAGTGGATTAGCTTTAGAAACTAGTTTCTAGATTTTAAAAATTCCTGTTCTTAAGCTTTATCCTTGGCGGGATCATAAAAGTTGACCTATTTGGGGATTGTTTTTAAGAACCGATATTTTCTAAAACCAATGCTGAATTTTTCTTTATTTTATAAATTTTTCAAATTGAACTAAAAAATTGCGGCTGCGATATTTAAAGGGCGTAAGCGCCCCATACAGCGGGAGGGATGCCCAAATATCGGGAATTTCAGGTATTGGAAGGGAGGATTATACAAAGAGGGGGAGCGGGGGAGGTTGTGAATTGACAATTCACAACCAAAAAAATTGAGTCGTTGAGTTTTTCAAAAATATCTCAGAAACTATGGGAGATGGCGAATTTTTACGAAAATTAGGAGGGCGGGAAGGGGGAGGGTGTGCATTGAGAATTCACAACCAAAAAAATTGAGTCGGTGAGTTTTTCGAAAATATCTCCAAAACTACCCAGGGAGATACCGAATTTTTACTGCAAAAGTGAGAAAAATTTTTATTCAAAAATTAGGGGGGAGGGCGTGTGTTATACATTGAGAAATCAATACAGCTTGCCTCCCCCTTCCCCCCCTCATTTTTGAATAAAAATTCGCTATCTCCCTAGGTTTCAGAGATATTTTTGAAAAAATGACCGACTCAACTTTTTTGGTTGTGAATTCTCAATACACACCTCCCCCCTGCCCCCAAAATTTTCATAAAACATCGCTATCTCCCACAGTTTCGGAGATATTTTCAAAAAAATCACCGATTCAATTTTTTTGGTTTTGAATTCTCAATACATAACCCCCCTTCCCCTCCCTCCAAATTTTGATAAGAAATGGCTATCTCTCGCACTTTAGGAGATATTTTTGAAAAAAAGACCGACTCAATTTTTTCAATTGCGAATTCTCAATGCACACCCCCCACTCACCACCGCCCGCAAAATTTTCGTAAAAATTTGCTATCTCCCTTTTTTTCGGAGATATTTTTGGGTAACTTCAACGATAACCCACCCTTTCATAAAACACCTCTGTTTGCTAAACTCCCCACTTTTACAATCCCCCCCCCCCCCCCCNTGTGTATAAGAGACAGCCCCCGGATATCACATTCCACGGTTTTCCAAAATTCCCCCTCAAAAATTCAAAAAAATTTCTAGTGTGACGTCCGGCAAAAAATACATTTCATTTAATTTTTCTATTTAATAACAACTGGAGACTACCAGATGTTTTGTCGCGTTTAAATATTTTTCTCCGCTGTGGATATTCGCACCCCCAAAACGTGTCTCGTGTTTCATTCCTCGTGCCTCGCGACTGGAAAATTGTATGGTACGGACGATCCCCGGACTCGTGCCTCGTATCTCGTGCCTCGTGTCCCATGTCTCCCGCCTCGTGACGGGAAAATTGTATGGTACGGACGACCTCCGGACTCGTGCCTCGTATCTCGTACCTCGTATCTCGTACCTCGTGCCTCGTGACGGGAAAATTGTATGGTACGGAGGATCCCCGGATTCGTACCTCGTATCTCGTATCTCGTACCTCGTATCTCGTACCTCATATCTCGTACCTCGTATCTCGTGCCTCGTGTCTCGTGTCTCGTGCCTCGTGACTGGAAAATTGTATGGTACGGAGGATCTCCAGCAAGAGACACGAGATACGAGGCACGATTCTGGAGATCCTCCGTACCATACAATTTTCTAGTCACGAGGCACGAGACACGAGACACGAGGCATGAGATACGAGACACAAGTCCGGGGATCCTCTGTACCATACAATTTTCCAGTCACGAGACACGAGACATGAGACATGAGCCACGTTTTGGGGGTGCGAATATTCACAGCGATTTTTCTCACGGACTCAAATGATTATTTTCTCCATGGTTCAAGAGTACAGCTGCACAAAATAAACTATTTCTGGTACATGATTTTTAAGTAAATTTCCCGGAACACTCATAAAATAAAAAAATAAAGTTTTAAATGATAAGCCGCCATACACTCTTCAAGTGTTTGTCTCTAGCTATATTTGCTATATTTTATGACTTGTCGGTGACTACATGTCGCCGACTAAGGGTCAATAGTCTGCTACAGACCCTCCAAAATCCATAAAATTTTCCATTGGACATGAGACTTTTCTCATGCGCCTACGCCCTATGCATCCACCCGGCGGATAAGGGAGATAAACAGGAAATTCCAACGGTCAAGGGACACTTGTGTGTACCCTGGTCTGGAGTTTGTTCTGATAAATAAATTCAAAATAATATTTTCAATTTAAATTATCCAGTTACCAATGTATTTTTTCAGTAAAAATAAATAATTATTTGAATTGAAAATTATTGTGAAATTCTAAATTAGGAGAATTTCGAATTATTAAATGACCCTTGTTTGAACCCAAATTCTGTTCACAAAAGCGACGACGAACAAAAACTAGATTATTATTAATAAGAAGTAATGATTTATAACAATCATTAAAATTAATGTATATTTTAATTAACTAAGATAATTAAATTGGAGATTGTGGAGGGACAAAATGGGACTCCTGAAGTATTTCTCATTGGTTAGTTCGGAGTGGAAAAGTTCGCCCACACCCCAACGAAAATTGGAATAACTCAATGTGGAAGGGGATGAAGTAACCTTGAAACAGTGGGACTGATGAGTCTGAGGAGGGAAACTCTAGACTAAGGTCGTACACCATTGGTCCCGATGCCAAACTCCAGTAGTATCAGAGGTCACATACTCAGTGCGGGAAATAAAACAATCTACACCCCGGGTTTTTCCTCAGTTCACTTGTAGTAGTTAGTTAACCATTACTTCACGTGATTATAGAGTCTTTTAGCTTTTGTTTCAATTTTAATTATGAGACCAAGGGTGAAGTTAAAACCCTTTTCAATTAATTTCTATTGAGTCTTTCATCACTCATTTTCTTTTAAAGTCTTTTATGATTCTTTTATGTTTGAGTTTTTTATGGCTCATTTCGTTGTAAAGTCTTACATGATTTCATTTCATTCAAAATAGTGCAGCATTAGTTTATTGAATCAACAATTGGATTATCATTATACTGATCGTTTTACTTTCTAACCGTACGTTTTTGAACCATTTAATTTTGTATTCCGAAACTTTTATTTTTTTTTGTGATATTTGTTTTTAAAATACAGACTTGCTAAAAGTCATTTTAAACTAAATTCTTGGGTTCACTTATTTTATTCAAATAATCTTGTTTCTCCAAATTCAGTTCCTAAGAGTCATTAAGATTGAAACTTAAATTCATTTAAATTCACTGCGCGTTAGAAGTTAGTTTATGTCGGTGACTATTTTCTTTTATTTCACTCCTAAATTTCCTTGGAGTTAGTCATCCCTGACATAACACTAGATTTTAGAAAATATTTTTTTTTTCAAAAATCAAGTATATTTTGGTTTGAAATTAATCCCAATTCTGATAATTAATTCTAAACAATTTTCTTCTAAAACTTAAAAACGTTTTTCTGAAGCTAATCCACTTCTGTTCTCTGTGCATCTGTAATTTTTTTCACATTCTACAAGGGTATTTACATACAGGGTATCCCATCTGCAACGATGCGGCTAAATATCTCTCAAGGAGGACGGGTAACAAAAAAATTTTTAATACAAAAATTGTAGGGTTTGAAGGGGGACATCCGATGTAGTCATTATTTTGATCTTTCAAGCTCACGCTTGCAAGCTGCAAGCACAAAGAGCTTTTTTTTTCAAATGGCAACCGCATTTTTTATTCCAATGAAACTTGTTCAACTTAATGAGTTGTTTTCAGAAACCTCATCATTTATTTAATTTCATCTCATTTTACTCGAAAAATGTCATACAAAGACTTTTGTGGCCAAATTGAATATTCAGACTTTTTTAGCGTGACCCAGGATGTACCACGTGCACTCTCAAACTGACCTGAGGATTCATGTGAATCATAGCTAATATTGCAACAGCTCTGGGATCATCAGGATTAATACCTTGTTGTACTTGTCGTTGTCATCCTCGAAGGATTCTCCCTCTTCTACAACTCCTTTCGATCCTCGGGATAACTAAATCTGTAGGATAATGTAGTCGATTGCGGTAACGTTCTCAATATGTTCGAGCAGCAGCTCGATACACTCTCCTACAGTCTCCCAAAACAAGTTAAATATGAACAATTTCACTGGCTGAATACATCGTGATGTGTTCAATGAAATAACAAGTGATACTAACATGATTCGGGTTGAGTTGGCACCGATTAGAATAAAAGAATCCTCGAAGGAGTAGGGAAATTTTTCGTTTATTGTTTACATTTGATAATTCTGGTGTGTAAACAAATCAATGGAACAATTACACCAAGATGCGCCAAGGATGTTTGAATCTTGAATTCGACCACAGAACTATTTTGTGGCATTTTTCGAGTGAAATGAGATGAAATTATATGAATGAAGAGGTTTCTGAAAACCACTCATCAAGATGAACAAGATTCATTGGGGTAAAAAATGCGGTTGCCATTTGAAAAAAGCACTTTGTGCTTGCAGCTTGCAAACGTGAGCTTAAAAGCTCAAAATAATGACAACATCGGATGTTCCCCTCGAAACCCTACAATTTTTGTATCAACCATTTTTTTATTACCCGCCCCCCTTGAGAAATATTTAGCCGCATTTTTTCAGATGGGACACCCTGTATATTTGTTAAGGAATTAATATAATTATCAAATTCTTGCACAGATCGGGAGAGGAATTCTCAGTACGATGAATTTCACAATGCTAATAATTTGGTTTACCACGTGAGTGACTACTATCGCCACCATCGGAACCAATGAGAACTACATCCTGCTTCACATGATTTCAGGGGTTCCATCAGCCTCTGTTTGGCCCATAGACATATAATACTATTACGTATTTTTCCTGTTCCTCCCTCTCAATCACCTTCATGTCATCACCTTCATAAAATGTCTGCTTATTTAACGTTGGTGTCAGAAGTGTTGTGATTTTTTTTCCCACGCGAGCGAAATTATCGGGAAAATGAAAATGAGTTCTCCACGTGACGGGAATCTTCTTCGGACTTCCCACCGCATGAGGAGTCCCACATATTTCGATGCACAGGATAGCACCGGGATTTCTCTCTATATAATAAAAAAATAAGCCCAAAAATTCAGGCGACGGTCAAAATTCAGGCGACGCTTGATCCGGCCCATATATGGGGGGTGCCCATATATGGGGGGGTGCCCATATGGAGGGGGTGCTCATATAGGGGGAGGGTGCCCATATGTGGGGGGTACCTATATATATATATGGGGTTGCCCGCATAGGGGGGTGCCTACATATGGTGGTGCCCATTTATGGGGGGGTGCCCATATATGGGGGAATTATAGGTATGTGGCCTCTTATGGTAACGTATTTATAGAGCTATCGGAAAAACGCTCCCGGTCACACCCATTCGGTCACACCGGGAGCTGGGAACGAGCGAAGCCAGCGGGGGCTTTAGGGCTTCAGGGGACGTCCCGATCCCTGGAAGGTCTCAAGGGTCATAGAGGCCCTAAGGGTCATAGGGGTCATAGAGGGGCTAAGAGTTATGAGGGCCACGAGGGTCATAAATGTACTAAGGCTCTTAAGGGTCACGAAGGTCATAGAGGTGCTAAGGGTCATAAGGGTCATAGAGGGGCTAAGGGTCATAAGAGTCACGAGGGTCTCAAAGGTCACAGGGGTCATAGGGGTTCTAAATGTCAGAGGTTCTAAGGATCACGAGGGTCATAGGAGTGCTAAGGATCACGAGGGTCATAGGAGTGGTAAGGGTTACGACGGTCATAGGAGTGCTAAGGGTCACGACGGGCATAGGGTTAATAAGGGTCATAAGGGTCATTCTAAGGGGCGGTTCTAAGGGGACTGCCCATATATGGGTGGATGCCTATATATAGAGGGGCACCCATATATGGGGGGTGCCCATATATAGGGGGAGTGTCCCTATATGGAGGGTGCCCATATATGGGGGGGTGCCCATATATGGGGGGCATATATGGGGGGGTGCCCATATATGGGTGGATGCCTATATATAGAGGGGCACCCATATATGGGGGGTGCCCATATATAGGGTGAGTGTCCCTATATGGAGGGTGCCCATATATGGGGGGGTGCCCATATATGGGGGGATGCCTATATATAGAGGGGCACCCATATAGGGGGCCTATATATATATGGGTATATATGGGGGGTGCCCATATATAGGGGGAGTGTCCCTATATGGAGGGTGCCCATATATGGGGGGCATATATGGGATATGCCCATATATGGGGGGCATATATGGGATATGCCCATATATGGGGGTGTTCATATATGGAGGGTGCCTATATATATGGGCACCGCCCATATATATATGAGGGGGTGCCTATATATGGTGGGGAATTATACGTTTGTGGCCTCTTATGGTAAAGTATGTATAGAGCTATCGGAAAAACCCCGGTCACACCCACTCGGTCACACCGGGAAGGGGGAGCGAGCGAAGCGAGCGGGGGGGGGGGAAGCCCCCCCGGGGTTGGCGAGCGGAGCGAGCAGGGGGCGTAGCCCCCTAGTCAAAAATAAAATTGCATGTGAACAATTTATTAACAGGCTAAAGAACGGTCGAATCAAAACTGCCTTACGCTTGGAACATTTCGAGAGTCTCAATTTTGCACTTCAAAACGCATTGGAAATTCACGCAGTACAGAATATCGTGAATAATAAGAGACAAAATCAGAATACGAATTCCAGTCAAAATAATAATCAATCGATGAATTATACCTATCGACCGCGAAATAATAAACATGATCAATCAAATGCATTTAATCGACGGAATACTAATTGCACATTTTGTGGATTTCCGGGACATTACGTAAATGAATGCCGTAAGGCTGCTCGTAACGCAAATTGAAATTCAAATACGAATCTTGATCCAAATCCTTTCCCTCCGAATAATACTTATCAAAATCGTAATTCTCATCAACAAATTAATTCAAATTTAAATACCGGAAATCTTAATTTTCAAAATCACTGCTCATCAACAAACTTTCGAAATCAAAATGGAAACAATCAACGAACGAATGGTTTCTACACACAAGATTTTAACGAATCAGATGCACCCATTTCTTCAAAAATTCCGTCTCCGGATGAACGGAATTCATCACTTCCAGTACGGATGGACTCATGTCAGTTAAACTAGATGAAGTCAACTTGGAAAAGGTCAAGTTGACTTCACCTGTATCAAAATCCTGTTACCACACAATTTCCTTCGATCCTAAATCCAATTTACATTTATTATTATACGGAAAAATTAATAATCGCCATTGCTCAATGATTATCGATACCGCTTCCGACATTACGATCATTAATCCAAAATTATTCTCTTTCAATTTTAATTCTTTACCTTCTGTTGATAAATTATATTCAATATTCACTGCAGGCGGCTCTCAACTGAATTATATCTATATATATATCTATATATATATATATATATATATATATATTCTCTTCCAAAAATAATAAACATTTGGGAAAAAATTCAAAAATTAAACATAAAATAGACACAGGGAACTCTTCACTAATCAAATTGGGTCCTCGTCATATTTCCTTCCATTATCGCGATAAGGCTTTTGAGGCACTTCAAGAAATGATACTGGTAGACATCATTGAGCCAAGCTATGGTTCATGGTGCTCTCCTATCGTCTTGGTTTCGACGAAGGAGGGTTCTCTCCGTTTTTGCATTGATTATCGACTTTTGAATAAAGTGACCAAATAGTTATTTTCATCACAAGGTCCACAAAGTATTTTCTGACGAATGTGGCTTTGTAGGCCGAGCCGAAGGCGAGGCCTATAATTACATTCGTCAGAAAATACTTTTGGACCGTGTGATGAATGCAATTTTTCGTCAGAAGGCCCGTAAACCGCGATCAAACCGAGCGAAGCGAGGTTAGAATCGCGGTTTACCGGGTCTTCTCACGAAAAAGGGTGTTATGCCTCTTCCTCTGATTGACGATCTTTTAGACTCAACTCAAGGCTTTTTGTGGTTTTCTACCTTTGATTTAAAGAGCGGATATTGGCAGATCGAGATGGATCTGGAGGATAGGGGGAAGACAACCTTCGTATTCGGGAATGAATTTAGGCAGTTTAAAGTCCTCCCTTTCGGATTATGTAACGCCCCCGCAACCTTTATTCGCGTCATGTATCGAGTTCTTAAAGGACTCATAGGCAAAATTTGCCTTCTTTATCTGGACGACATCTTAGTTTTCGGTCGATCATTTGAGAATCATCTTCAGAATTTACGCTTGATTTTTGAACAATTAATTACAGCTAATCTTAAAATTAGTTTCAAAAAATGTGTTCTCTTTCAAAAAGAGATTCTCTTTTTGGGATACATTATTTCCAAAAAAGGGGTCAATTGTGATCCTGAGAAATTACGTACAATTTCTCAATGGCCTTTACCTAAAAATAAGACACGAACTAGAAGCTGTATCGGTTTATGTTCATACTACCGCAAGTATATTCTAAATTTCGCAATGATTGCTAAACCCCTTCATAAAGTTTCACAGGAAAAAATTCCTTTTGATTGGACAAAAGAGTGTTTAGACGCTTTCAATCAACTTAAGTCTCTTCTTGTTTCTCCTCTCATTCTCGGTTTACCAATTAGAGATGGTAAATTCATTTTGGATACTGATGCTTCACAATTTGCGATTGGTGCCGTCCTCTCGCAAATACAATCCGGTGAAGAAAAAATCATTGGTTACTTCAGTAAGTGTCTAAATAATGGGCAGAAAAATTATTGTGTAACGAGAAAAGAATTACTTGCTGTTGTCAAATCGGTCGAATCGTTTTCTCTTTACTTATTAGGGCGTAACTTCTTGATCCGTACCGATCATGCAGCTTTGAAATGGTTGACTTCGTTTAAAAATCCTCAAAGAATTATTGCTCGTTGGTTCGTAATTCTTTTCAATTATGATTTCAAAATTTCACGTCGACCTGGGCATTTACACGGGAACGCTCACGGTCTTTCACCCCATCCGTGTTCTTGTAAACGATGCGAGAAAACGAATTTCTATGAGAAACCCTCTCATAGAAATTAAATTAATATTCATATAAATAAATTGATATTCATAACTCAGTGCATAGTGGATAGTGAATTCGATTGGGTACAATTACAGAGACGAGATAAAATGCTCAACACAATTCTTCAATTCAAAGTTCGGAATCATCGAGATTTCCCTTTTAAAAAAATCCAGGCGTAACGAAAATTGTCACCATTTCTCACCGCATAGCTTAGCGGTTTTAATTTTTTCAAATTTAAATTAAATTTTTTTTTTAAATAATTTTTTTCATTACACACACACACACACACACACACATACATATATATTAATATCTCTCTATATAATAAAAAAATAAGCCCAAAAATTCAGGCGACGCTNCCCCTCACAACCCACCACAAGAACGTTAAAATTCAAAATTTCACCAGAAAATACGAAACAACATAAATAAATAAAATAAGTATAATAAAATATAATAAAATTAAAATAGCAAAAAAAAAAAAANCCTACATATGGTGGTGCCCATTTATGCCCATATATGGGGGGGAATTATACGTATGTGGCCTCTTATGGTAAAGTATTTATAGAGCTATCGGAAAAACGCTCCCGGACACACCCATTCGGTCACACCGGGAGCCGGGAACGAGCGAAGCCAGCGGGGGCTTCAGGGGACGTCCCCATCTTTGGAGGGTCTCAAGGGTCATAGGGGCCCTAAGGGTCATAGGCGTCATACAGGGGCTAAGAGTTATAAGGGCCACGAGGGTCACAAAAGTACTAAGGATCTTAAGGGTCACGAAGGTCATAGAGGTGCTAAGGGTCATAAGGGTCATANGATAAATTTTATATAGAATCATAACTATAAGTTACTTGTAATTGAGAACCAAACCCACAATTGTAAGATAAATTGAGTACATTTCATCACTTAAACTCAATTAAAAATTCCAAAGGCAGTGGAAACGAGTTCAAAAGTGATGAAATGACACACTCAGCATGCCCCAATTACCCAATACTAAGATTCATGCNGCTAAGGGTCATAAGGGTCATAGAGGGGCTAAGGGTCATAAGAGTCACGAGGGTCTCAAAGGTCACAGGGGTCATCGGGGTTCTAAATGTCATAGAGGTTCTAAGGATCACGAGGGTCTCAAAGGTCACAGGGGTCATAGGGGTTCTAAATGTCATAGAGGTTCTAAGGATCACGAGGGTCATAGGAGTGCTAAGGATCACGAGGGTCATAGGAGTGCTAAGGGTCACGACGGTCATAGGAGTGCTGAAGGTCACGAAGGGCATAGGGTTAATAAGGNGTGGAAACGAGTTCAAAAGTGATGAAATGACACACTCAGCATGCCCCAGTTACCCAATACTAAGATTCATGCACGAAGGAACGATTGCAAACCGATTAATTAAGACCCCAAAAACCGAATGAACTACTTCCCCATAAAAATCAAAAGAGTGGGAAAAGTCATACGACANGGAGTGCTAAGGGTCACGACGGTCATAGGAGTGCTGAAGGTCACGAAGGGCATAGGGTTAATAAGGATCATAAGGGTCATGGGGGTTCTAAGGGGACTGCCCATATATGGGTGGATGCCTATATATAGAGGGGCACCCATATNCCTTCCTTCGACTATACGGGATAGTACTGAATTAATAGTAAGTTACGAACAATTGAAATTATCCGGGAATAAAATTTCTTTAACCGAGAGTGGTGACTTTTCTTGCAAATAAGGAATTCGTTTATTGTAACGCGTTGTGGACAGTCTCTCAAACTCTTTTTTTACAATTCTAATCATCATTTTTCTCCAATTATTATAGGTGTTAACATTTTAATATTTTTTGTAGCGAAGCTACTTATTTATCGTTCGAATTATTTCACTGTATTCTATTCGCACCGGCTTAGCAGCCGAATACCTGACTACGTCACCTCGTGACGNCGGGTGCCCATATATAGGGGGAATGTCCCTATATGGAGGGTGCCCATATATGGGGGGTGCCCATATATGGGCGGGTACCTATATATATGAGGGGTGCCCATATAGGGGGGGTTCCTATATATGGTGGGGAATTATGCGTTTGTGGCCTCTTATGGTAAAGTATGTATAGAGCTATCGGAAAACCCCCGGTCACACCCACTCGGTCACACCGGGAGTGGGGAGCGAGCGAAGNGGTGATCAATAAAATTATCGTTTAAACGTGTTCAGAGTGAAATAGTTGCCGTTAAAATTAAAGTAATTTTCGATCGCGTAGTTTTCGTGGATCATTCGAGAAGCGTTGGATTTTTCGACACGTGCTCAGTAGCGTTATATGTAGCGTTCCACGCACTTGTGTTACCGCGTGTGATATTTTTGTGCATCGTGGTGCATTGCTGAGTACTCAGAGACGTTATGCTGCACCGTGAAAATTATCACGAACAATTTCGCCGTGATTAGTGCACTTTTAGACGATTTTAGTGATTTTTCAGCAAAATGCCTGACGAGCCCGACACAACACAGGCATTGAGACGCCTCGTGGTTCGACCGGCACCATTTTCTGCCGAACGCCCGGAGCTTTGGTTTGCTCAACTCGAAGGGCAATTTCACCTCGCAGGTATTGAAAATGAACTCGACAAATTCCACATGGCTGCCGTCCACTTCGACACGCATGCCGCAGCTGAGGTTCAGGACATCATATTCCATCCACCTGCTCAAACTCCATATAAGGCATTAAGAGAAGCCCTCGTGGAGAGACTCACGGCTTCACAGGAGGCAAGACTACACCAACTCCTGGACAAAGAGGTTCTCGGTGATCGTAAGCCCTCACAATTTTTAAGACATTTAAAATCTCTTGTCGACAATATTCCAGAAAATATTCTAAAAACAAAATGGCTGTCACGCTTGCCAGCAAATACTCAATCAATTTTAGCGACGCAAGCAGATTCCACACTGGACAAAATGGCGACATTGGCTGACAAATTAATGGAAATATCGTCTCCACCAATTATTAACGCCATTTCTCCAGGCGCTGATCCAGCCGTTGCCGCCCTGGAACAGAGATTTTCGCGTCTCGAACTTTGCATTTCTGAAATAGCGAACGCAATAAAAAACGAACGCTCCCGCTCTCACTCACGTTCCAAGTCTCGTTCAAGGCCTCGTTCAAGGTCATGCAGTCAAAGATACGAAAAATGCTGGTATCATTTCAAATTTGGTGATCAAGCCACTCGATGCAGGCCTCCTTGTTCAATGTCGACGGGAAACGAACCGTCGGATCGTTAGCGGCGGTAAACGATCCAATCTTCCGCTCACACCGCCTATTCGTGTCGGAAATTAATACCAAAGTCAAATATTTAATCGATACCGGCGCGGATTTGTGCGTATATCCACGAACGCTTTTCCCTGGCAAAAATAAGGCAACGGAGTACATGCTGTACGCAGCAAATGACACACAGATACACACATACGGCTGTACTGTCCTCTCGCCCAATTCCGGCCTCAGAAGGGATTTTTCCTGACGTTTCACTATTGCGGATGTCGAAAAGCCAATTATCGGCGCAGATTTTCTCGCGCATTTTGGACTTTTACCTGATTTAAAGAACAATTGTCTATTAGATTCAGCAACCGGTTTATCGACGCGATGTATAGCGTCATTATCGAATATCGTTTCAACAATTAAAGTTTACCGGCCGACCGAATCGTCTTGGACAGATCTACTTGCCGAATTTCCGTCAATAACTAAACCGGATGGAAATTTTCAATTGACAAAACATACAACGGTCCATCATATCGCAACAACGCCCGGACCTCCTATATCGAGTAAAGCTCGTCATCTCGCCCCAGACAAATTAACGATCGCACAACAGGAATTTCAGAAAATGATGAAGCTAGGTATCGCTCGTCGTTCAAAGAGCCCCTGGTCTTCACCGCTACACCTGGTGCCCAAGAAATCTGGCGATTGGCGACCCTGTGGAGATTATCGCGGACTTAACGCTCGTATGATACCTGATCGATATCCAGTTCGCGTACTACAAGATTTTACCGCCAATCTCGCAGGCAAAAAGATATTTTCGACCGTCGATCTCGTTCGTGCTTTCAATCAGATTCCTGTCGCACCGGATGACATCTGCAAAACAGCAATAATTACGCCTTTCGGTTTATTCGAATTTCCATTCATGACGTTTGGACTTCGAAATGCTGCGCAGACATTTCAGCGATTTATCGATGAAGTAACACGAGACCTAGATTTCGTTTTTCCGTATATCGACGACATC
>NW_021680751.1:38548-40235 GCF_001412515.2 Diachasma alloeum
ACCGTCGATCTCGTTCGTGCTTTCAATCAGATTCCTGTCGCACCGGATGACATCTGCAAAACAGCAATAATTACGCCTTTCGGTTCATTTGAATTTCCATTCATGATGTTTGGACTTCGAAATGCTGCGCAGACATTTCAGCAATTTATCGATGAAGTAACACGAGACCTAGATTTCGTTTTTCCGTATATCGACGACATCTTAGTTGCCTCTAAAGATCCCGAAGAACATAAAAAACACCTTCGTCTCCTATTTCAACGCTTGGCAGAGTATGGAGTTGTCATCAATACCGCCAAATGCCATTTCGGAGAACCAGAAGTCGACTTTCTCGGTTATCGTGTAACGGCGGAAGGAATTCGTCCGCTTCCCGAAAAAGTTGAAGCTATCGTCAACTTTCNTCTCCTATTTCAACGCTTGGCAGAGTATGGAGTTGTCATCAATACCGCCAAATGCCATTTCGCAGAACCAGAAGTCGACTTTCTCGGTTATCGCGTAACGGCGGAAAGAATTCGTCCGCTTCCCGAAAAAGTTGAAGCTATCGTCAACTTTCCTCGACCAGAGAAAATTAAGAAGTTACGTGAATTTCTCGGCATGATTAACTTTTATCGGAAATTTGTTAAAGGTGCTGCAACAACACAGGCACCCCTTCACGAATTTCTTCAAGGTTCTAACGTAAAAGGGTCTCATCCAGTTCCGTGGACTACAGAAGGAGAAGCCGCCTTCAATGCCTCTAAGAAACAACTGCAAGACGCAACGCTGTTAGTGTACCCAGATACGTCACTACCGTGGGCTGTTTTTACCGACGCGTCCGAATTTGCTATCGGCGCCGTTCTTCAACAGCGCAGAGGTACCGTCTGGGAGCCGCTCACCTTCTTCAGTAAGAAGCTTCAACCTTCCCTGAGGAAGCGATGCCCATACGACAGAGAGCTCCACGCAATTTATGAAGCAGTTCATAAGCTCAGGCACATTTTTGAAGGTCGTCACGTGACCATTTATACTGATCATAAACCACTGATGCATGCTTTCAACCAAAATCCTGATAAAGCAAATCCTTGGCAGTTCCATCGCCTTGATTTTATNATAAGCTCAGGCACATTTTTGAAGGTCGTCACGTGACCATTTATACTGATCATAAACCGCTGCTGCATGCTTTCAAACAGAATCCTGATAAAGCAAATCCTTGGCAGTTCCATCGCCTTGATTTTATCGGTCAGTTTTCAACAGATATTCAGCATGTCGCAGGTAAAGATAACGTTGTTGCCGACGCCTTATCGAGAATCGAAGCCATATCCATAGCAATCTCGACGGCCGAACTAGCACAGGCACAAGCAGCAGATGCCGAACTCCAAGAACGTCTGCAAGACCCGAATGGCGTCCTTCAACTATGACCTATCAATATGCCAAAGAGTCTAACTCCAATTTACTGTGACGTCAATGATCAGCTGATTCGTCCCTATGTACCATTACCGCTACGTAAGAGAGTTTTTGACACTCTGCATAGCGTCAGTCATCCAGGGGCTAACACATCAACTCAGCTGGTTGCTCACCGTTTCATCTGGCCGAGTTTAAAGAAAAACTGTCGTCTTTGGACTCGTGCATGTCTCGCATGCCAGAAGAATAAAATTTCACGACACGTGGCATCGCCGATTCAAGACTTTCCCGGGGGAAGAACAAGACGCTTCGAACA
>NW_021680751.1:40462-68339 GCF_001412515.2 Diachasma alloeum
ACTGTCGTCTTTGGACTCGTGCATGTCTCGCATGCCAGAAGAATAAAATTTCACGACACGTGGCATCGCCGATTCAAGACTTTCCCGGGAGAAGAACAAGACGCTTCAAACACATTCATGTCGATATCATCGGACCATATGTACCGTTCAGAGGTTACCGTTATTGCCTGACAATAATCGACAGATTTTCACGTTTCCCGCAAGCATTCCCGATTTCCGACATTACCGCTGAGACTGTTGCCGGTGTGCTCTACGCAAACTGGATTTGTCGTTATGGCGTTCCGCTTCGGATCACGACAGATCAAGGGACACAATCCGAGAGCCAACTCTTCAACGCTCTCGCTCGACATACAGGCAGCAGATATATTCGCATGACGGCGTTTCACCCGCAAGCTAACGGCATGGTGGAACGTCTACATCGCCAAATCAAAGCAGCAATACGGTGTCACGAGAGTCCTCATTGGGTAGATACCCTCCCCACCGTGCTTTTTGGAATTCGTTCAGCGTGGAAAGACGATCTTAACGCCACATCTGCCGATATCGTATTTGGAGAGCCACTTCGATTACCAGGAGAATTTCTCGCTCCTGCTCCGAACAATGGCCTACCGGCAGTAACGATTGCCGACAGACTCAGAAACCANCGTAACGATTGCCGACAGACTCTGAAACCACTTCGCTGAGCTCGCTTCAGTTCCCGGCACACGACACGGCCAACGTAAGATATTCGTATTTAAAGAACTCGCCTCATGTTCGCACGTTTTTGTTCGTTTAGATGCTGCTCATCATGCATTTACGCCACCGTACGAAGGACCACATCGTGTCATATCGCGACACGAGAAGCATTTCGTCGTCTGGATCAATGGTAAAGAAACTGTCGTATCCATTGACTGTCTGAAGCCAGTATTTTCCATTGCCGAAGATGAAGCAGCCGACGCTGACTTACCGGATGACGACAACGATTCAAACGACACTCTATTACCGTCGTCAGAACAATCGACCCCTGGTACGACACCAGATGCCTCACCGCAACCTGGACCATCTAGATGCAGATTATCATCTTGGGCTCCATCGAGTGACGCAAGATCATCTTTGGACTCAACTCCTCGACCAGTACGAAACCGCGTCAGGTTCAGTCAATAAACTCACTCAATATTCAATTTTTTTTTTCAAATCACGTATACCGTTTTTAGTGCCATTTTAACGCGTATACATTGCCTATATTGTATATATTGTACATAGCTAACTCCCTCTTTTTTTTCCGACACAGAAGGGGAGTATTGTAGCGAAGCTACTTATTTATCGTTCGAATTATTTCACTATATTGTATTCGCACCGGCTTAGCAGCCGAATACCTGACTACGTCACCTCGTGACGATTCGTCATATTTCGGGCACCCTCGATCGGATGATCTAATTGCCTATATCGTCGCGAGAGACAGATTCGTCATAGCTCTCAAGGTGTAAACATCGACACATTCGCTGTGAATAAATTCCATTCGATTTCTACCGTTATAACGCGTGTTATAATTTCATCAACCCGTCCAACATTCCCGAGTATCCCACTTTTTTTTTTCGAAATCTACGGAACATTTCCGATGAAATCCTGTCTGAAATATTATGGAGAATTTTGGTTTTCAGCTTTTAAAAAATCATTTAATAGTTAATCATTCATCGTTAATCATTCATAATAAATGACCGAAGAACATGGGATTGTTCCGCTTTTTTATAATATGACAAGTTATGGGAAAAAATTGGGGTCTAGGTGAATGATGGCTACAGTGACGCTAGGTAGCATTTTTTTTTCTACCACGTTTCTCAGGAATTCCAAAAATTTCACCACTATCCGTGAAGGCATAGTACTGTTATATCCAGTGATAAATAAAGACAACACAGTTTAATAAAAAAGTTGGGGCGGTTAATTGACTATTCAACAGAGTAAATATGATGTGTCTTGCGCAAGAGCTCCAGACAGAATCAGTCCAATATCCATGTTACCCAAAAGACAATCGTTACCAAGGGGGCTTCTTGAGATCCGTTCGATGATAGACAAGTAATTCAGGATTCTAAGGGGAATAGATATATATATATATATATATATACGCGGCTGGTGGATTAATATGCCCAGAGTCACCTAAATCTTACGATCTTTTGTAAATTCTGCCTTTTTCCCCGGTCTGTCTATCAGCCCCAGCCCTGTGCATTTCGCTAGGCTAATAAGGCTGCTGATTGACACTTCGTTTAAATTAGCTGGTTCCAGAGAAGCCTGACCCCAGTTTTTATATCTACGAATTGCTAATAGAGGGAACTCACACAGAATATGCGCGGCGTCCTCTCTTTTCCCTCCGCATTGCCTGGAGTCTTCCTACCCGGCCAGCTTCATTTTGTGCAGGTGAGCCCCAAGTGCTGTGTGGCCCGTATGGAAGCCTACCGCGACCCTTCCTTCTGCTCATACCCAGACGTTCCACTGTCGTTCTGCTCAACTGCCTTCCCATGAACAGTTTTGCCTGTCTACAGGTCACAGTACTTCTCCAGCGTTTTTCATGTTCCCGCTGTAGGTGATCTTTAATAAGCTTTTTACCCACTGCGCATGGTATCCTAACTAGTCTGGTGGGTCCTTTTCAGTTCCCTCCTTGGCCAATTTGTTCACCTCTTCATTAACTTGTATTCCATGGTGGCCCGGAACCCAGGTTAGAGTATTTTCATTATTCTCCCCTAATTACACTCCCACACTACTTTGGATTCAGTAGTGGCTTTTTCCAGTGCTTTGATAGCTGCCTGGCTGTCGCTGTAGATAAAAATTTTCATCCTTCGCATTTCCTTTGCTAGAAAGTGCTGCGCACTTTATTTAATAATAATAATAATCCACGGTCAGAAACATCTGGTAATGCCCAATACCTCCGGTTGAAGGACTGTCACGTGTTGACCCAGAGAATAACTCTCTCCGTAGCCATCCCTCAAGTAATAGACCTCGGCGCCAAAGCGTCCATTGTAACCGTATCTATCAGTAAACCAGTATCCTTCTCGGGTCCCGGTCTGACTTCTTTTTTTTTATGCTTATTTTATATCGCTTCGAGTCTGATGAGACTATATCGCGATTGATCAAGACTTTAAAAATGGTTAGATCTCACCATTCTACCCGGCCAGGAATCGAACCTGGAACCTATCCGTTGTGAGGCAACGGCCTTAACCACTACGCCAGGCCACCGGGCAACCGGTCTGACTTCTGAATTCAGCCACTCTTCTCTGGATGGGATTCTAGTTTTGAAGGCTTTCTTGACTTTCTACGGATTCTATCAGGTTTGCCTACGAAGGGATTCTCATTTATCAGCCCAAGTCGTGTGTGTCCTTGGTCCGTGATTTTCCATTCCTGTTGACCTCCAAGTCTGTAGGCTGTGGTGCCCCCATAGCCGACTACTCTGAGTTCCAAGGACTGAAGACTATGTGCTATCTCTAGCGCCTCAGTGGGTGTGGGTTTCATAGCCCCTGTCGCAACCGTCAAGAAAGCTCTTTGTAAACTCTGCAACAGGTTCCTTCTTTCCACCTTTGCCCTATGCCACCAAACAATCGCTGCGTACATCAATCTTGGCAGTAATACCATCTCATGGAGCCACAGCAGCATTCTGGGATTGAGCCCCCAGGTTTTGCCAGTGGGTCTTCTGCATACCCACATTAAGGCATACACTTTGTTTCTCTGTACATAGACATATTCTTTCCAACTGAGGTTGCTGTCTAGGAGTACTCCTAGATATTTTACTCTGTGGGTGTAATTCACCATTGAGGTGTTCAGACTTGATGGCTGAATCGCCTCTGGCTTGTAATTCCTAGTGAAGACTAGGAAAGTAGTCTTGGCCGGGTTGACTAAGAGCCCAGTTTCTCTGCACCAGCCATCAACGATGCTGAAAGCCGTTGGCATCAGGTCTCTGAGTACCTCCAGAAATCCACCCCTGACCATAATTGCCACATCATCAACATAGCCAGTGACGTGCAACCCCACTTGACGCAGCCTGCTTAGGAGTTCGTCCACCACCAGATTCCACAGCAGAGGCGACAAGACTCCCTGTGGACATTCCCTGGCCGGGCACCCGTCCATGCAGCTATGACCATGTTTCACGGACAGTTTTCTGCCCTTTAACATGCTTTGTGTCCAAGCAATGATCGCCCTCGGGATTTCATGCTTTTCTATTGCTCTTTTTATGACTGTATTAGTGGTGCTATCAAAAGCTCCCTCTCTGTCTAGAAAGGCCATTCCGCGTATTCCTTGGCAGCAAATTGTCCCTCAATAAGTCCCACCAGATGGTGTAAAGCAGTGTCTGTAGATCTTCCCTCCCTATAAACATATTAGGAAGGAGAGAGGAAATACTCAACCAAGGGTCCCATTTTTATATACCTGTCCACCAGTCTCTGAAGCGTCTTCAAAATGAAGGATGTGCGACTTATTGGACGAAAATCTTTTGGATTTATATACCCAATCTTACAAGGCTTTGGAATGAACACAATTCTGGTCTCGTTCCACAACCTCGGAACACTTTTCAGAGCTATGCCGGCCCTGAGAATTTATGTTAAAGGCCCGACGATGTTTTCTATCCCCTGCTGTAGTAAGGCTAGGTACGTCTCATCTGGTCCCGGTGCCTTGAAAGGTTCAAAGGTCTTCACAGCCCATTTAATTCCCCACGGTTACACCATTTTTCCTGCCAAGTTCCAGTCATGAGGTTCGTATTCTCCCCCCTGACTCCGTCTTGGTTCCTTTACCCCTCTCTGGGTCTCAGTGAAACTTGAAAAGTGCGTGTTCATAAGGAGTTTTAGCATTTCCCCCATTGTTTCTGTATGGCTGCCGGCAGGTGGCTGTAAGCTCCCTAGATATGCAGTCTTGTTTGTACCGAGTATTTTCGCCAGCCTAGCAGTCTCTGACTGACCCTCAATCGAACTCGTGAAGGCCTTCCAGCAGCTGTCTTTAGCAGCTTTTATTTCCTTGTTATACTTTCCGAGAAGGCCTCTATTGGCCTTCCAGGCTATTTCCTTATGGAGGCCTTCCCTCGTACTTTTTGCTTTGTTAAAAGCCCTTCTGGTTTCCCTCTTGAGTTCCCCAAGCACATCCTCTGACCACCAGGGTACCTCACTCGTCTGCCTTCTTGATGACATTCTGCAGTTTTCCACATATAAGTCAATTATTGGCTGGTTTAGGGCATCGGCCGCCTTCTACAGTTGCTTCCTGCTCTTAAACCTGAGAGGAATCTCTTTTAGTCTATCAGTTGGACTTACTCGATATTTCTCCCAGTTGGTTCGCCGTGAATTTCTACTCCACTCAGTTTCCTTCTCAGAGCAAACGGACATCCTTATGCTCCTATGCTCAGAAGCTGAGAGGTCATTTGAGCCCCGCCAGTCCTTAATCTGGAAGATTATTCTTGAACTCAGATCGTTCGCTCGAATGCACTCCCATCGTATGCGACGTTGGCTCGTATACGGAATGTACCTCTATTCATTACAGCACAGTTCATTATACCATTTGATTACGGCACATTTCATCACAGGAACAATTGATTACGGGCAGAATTCATTACAGTACAACTTCATTGCAGTTCTTTCAATACAATTGAATAATAATCTCAAAGGAAAAGGGAATTTCCGCATTACAATTCAATAACAATACACTTAAGTACAAAATCCCTCCTGTATGAATAATTCCACTTTTCCCATCACAATCAATTCCACAATAAATAACAACAATGATTCATCATAATTCATTTGAATACGGATTATCACAGGTTTTCCATGGCTATTACATGGCTATTTATTGTCCATAATTGCAATTCATTGCATCAGAAAATGTCATCCCATAACTCACAAAAACTTCACAAATTTCAAAGCCTGAATGCCATGAGCAACTCCGCGCAAATACTCAACAATGTCCCGCTCTTCATTCCACTCCATAACGACTATCAAAAGACGAGCATCATAATCGATATACCTCTTCTTTTTTGGCCGTATCACCAATCGAACAGCATTGTGTTGTTCCCATACAGATTCCAACGATGCCTGCTCAACTTGAAGAGCATAGATAAATTTGCCCAGCTCCTCATGATTCCTCCCAACACGTTGATGATACGCATTATGCCACTCTTCCATAGAATTATTCGTTCTAGGATCATGGTTAACTATAGGATAATAGCAATTTCATAGCTCTATAGCAAATCGTGCTGTGACTCATTTACTACGACGAACTACATCGATCCAAGTCTCTCTCTAACATATTCAAGCAGATCCTTAAAATCATTAGCATGATCAACATAATATTTGAAAGACATCAGGGTTTCATAAGCATCAGCCACATGATCAGGAGGAACGAATGGCAAGGCCATCAGCATTTTCACGTGTAAAGCGAATTCGTCATCAGTATTGTAACGGTTCTTCAGTCCCAAGGTACCGAGTTGACGAATAATACACTGTGTAAAATGAAAATAACATCCATGCAGATGAACATCAGAGAACACAGATTTAATAGCATCGATGAAACCCAACTCGAAATCAGATATAAAAACTTCCGGCTCCAAATGAACGTCAGCAATCTCGAGTAATAAATTGCTTCACTAAATCATCCGATCTCATCGGATAAATCACTTACCATTTTGTTCCAGATGACCTAGTATGAGCAAGAGTATTACAATGGTACTTCTTACCATAATCCAAGCATCTCCACAAAATTACTTCAGTCACAGGATTTTCACGTATTTTATTGAACAAAAACCCCTTATGATACAGCAATTTCTTGCCCCTCTGGCTCAAAACAAAATGTAGAGGCATTTTGACAACGACACAACACTAAATCCGGGCGATAAATGGTACTTGGTGTCCCACTGGACTCAGGTACCTCACCCCTCATCGTTCATTTCTATTCAAAGGCGATTACAGGGAAATCAATCACACGCCGACTAATTAAATCGTAACATCTGAATTGAAATAAGGTGAAAATGGAAGCAGCCTCGAATTTAAATCTAAATGGGTGAAGCGCGCGATAATAAAAAATTCCGTGATGAATTGTCCATGTGATCAAAAGCACTGTGATGAATTTTCCCTGTAATGAGTTATTGTAATGAAATGTGCCGTAACTACAACCAACTGTAATGAATAGAGGTACCTCGTATACATTCGGGGCCATTCGATTGGAACTCGCCCGCATATGACCTTGGCTCGCATACGACTTTTTTGAAGCGGAAAATTTTTCTCTCTAAATTCGAATTCTCTTAGAATTCTTTAATGCCTAAAGGAGGTTAGGCGGTGTTTGAGGTGAATTTGAGAGTGAATTTCTGTGGTTCCCGGTAGCTTAGTCGGTAAGAGTGCCCGGCACGTATCTGGGAGACCCGGGTTCGATTGCCGGCTGGGTGAAGCGGAAAGTTTTCCTCTCTAAATTCTAATTCTCTTAGAATTCTTTAATGCCTAAAGGAGGTTAGGCGGTGTTTGAGGTGAATTTGAGAGTGAATTTCTGTGGTTCCCGGTAGCTTAGTCGGTAAGAGTGCCCGGCACGTATCTGGGAGACCCGGGTTCGATTGCCGGCTGGGTGAAGCGGAAAGTTTTCCTCTCTAAATTCTAATTCTCTTAGAATTCTCTTAGAATTTTTTTTTCGCGTGCGACTTGATTACTTTTGGACGAAACATAACAACACGAATGATCCATTTGTCAAAGCACGGCAGTGATTTTATTTTGTTCAACGCGTAATTGTAACAAAAAAAAGGGACTGGAACAATGGGAAATTTCGGCTGGATGTTCGCAGCACTCGATCGTCCAAACTTTACATAGATTTCGCACAAATGAAAGAAGATAGAATGAAAATAGTGATTTTTGGCAATTATTTCAAAGTTCGAAGCAGAACATTAAAATTTTACACTATTAAATGATTTTTTAATGGCTGAAAACAAAAATTCTCCCGAGTATTTCACATATGATTTCATCGGAAATTTTCCGTAGATTTCGAAAAAACATATATAAAATTTTCTAAAACTTGCCATAATTGAAGAAAAATCGATTTTAAAGTTTCTTGACCCCTCATTTCGAAGAAAAATGATGATTACAATTGTACAAATTTTCTTTTGCAAAACTTTCAACTTTATGCTTCGAAAAAGCAATTCTACGATTGTTCACTCCTATGAGTCCTCTTCAAGATAATCGCGATGGAAAAAAAGTGTAAAAACTAATTAATCACTGTAGCGGCACCTCTCAATGACTTTAGCTCTTGATTCATACCTTAAAATGCACATTTTCGGTTGTACTAAAACATGAGGTTTGATGGTTGTCCGGTTGGTGCGAAATGCCTCATATAAAGTAATTCACTTGAATATGAGAAAGAATTTTCAAACAATAACGGACGGTAATCACGTCCGTAGATGAAAAATCAACACCATAATCGAATAACACTTCGAATCACCCGAACTAGACAATTTAAGTGAGATATGAAGGCGAAAAACTTTAATAAGGAAATAAAAGAGGTAATTTAGGAATGATAACTCGACCAAATTAGAAGGAGTAGCCTACAGGAAGGGAGGTCCGAATCTCGTTTATAAGTCGTGGTTAAGATGAATTGGGGCATTACGTCATTAATCAGATCTAGCGGAGTTGCTGCTTAAGTTCTACTTCAACTTTAAAAGAACCAAAAGTCAGTACGAAATTGTCTTCGAATTTCGGGAAGTATATTATCCTCTAAAATCAACTTCTCCCTGAAGTTGAGTAATACCATCTACCTCTACACGTTGCTACTTCTGGGGCCCTTCCCCATTCTGTGAGTCTACAAGAGCCTGTCTTTAGCTGAATATTCATCAGCATCTCCAACTATTCATATAATCAGTCGCAAGTCAACCATCCATTCCTATCATCATTTCCTCCAATCATATTGGAATTTAATATCTTGATTCTTTTAAAGCAAATTCTTCTTGAATAACCCTAGACTCCTCGGGTTCTGTAAACCCCGTGGCGGGGTTTAGAGAACAGGGTTGAGTTACCAACCCAGCGCGTCTCCGGGGGGCGGATAGGAGGACAGCCAGACGGACTAGCTGGCTCACGACAGGAATTGGGGAGAAACACCCGAGGCCTGGAAAAGGGCTAGTAAAAAGACTGGCTAATGGTGGTAATAGGGCAAGCAAACCGGGAAACCGGGCGGTGAGCCTAAAGCCCCATCGCGGAACAATACCCCAAGCCAAGATTTTAGCTACCGTGCCGAAGGCTGCGTGGCGCTGGGGTGCTGCGTCGCTCATGGTGCCCTCGGATACCGGGCGACCTCCGAGTGTATCACCCAAGCCAGAGCATTTACGGCTATGACTGGGTGAGACCGCTTCGCCGTGGTACTCGTGGAAATGGACACAAACAAATAAATACAAAAAAACAATAACCAACTTCCTGGAGCATTGACGGAGGTCGACAAAGACGGTTCTGGGACGAATAGGACCAGACCGAAGTTCAGCGGAGCCGCGAGGCGCCGCTTCAAGAGGGAACGGGAGACCCTCGGGGTTGAAGCAGCCCAGAGGAAATAGAGGACAGTCGGCACATTCTGTGCGACTGCCTGGCATTAGCCGTGACGAGATTGCGTTGTTGCGGGACCGCATTCTCCACAACCGATCAAATCGCGAGTAGGGAGGCCTCGGATTTATTAAGACTGGCTGTAACAGCCGGGCTGGAAATTTAATCCGAACCTTAACTCAGGCGGAGCTGCAATAACTGAAAACTGAGTTTGGTGGCATAAGGAAGGCTAGCCGGACCATCCGCAACTTTAATCTAATCTAAAAACCTTAGACTCTTATGACTATTGTTTCTCTTGTCTATTTTCTTTGACAAATCGGTACACATCAGTGTTTTGCGACGGCAAACCGCGCCCGAATGATATTTAATTAAATAGTGTAAGTTACGACCGTGACTGAGTGACAAATTTTGCTCTCATTTTCCGATTCATTTGAGGATATCTGATCCTTCAAATATTGATCGTGTCTGTAACACTGCTCTCCTATATCGATTTTGTACCAATAAGAATAATCCAATAGTCTTAACTAAGTCTTAATAAGAATAATCCAACAGTCAAACTTTTACAATTTAACTGTTACATGTACGTATTCCAATATAGTCAAAGTCATGCAGTATTGATTAAATCGACACTCATTTTCTGTTTGATAATTCAAGTTAAATGAGGAATTGTGTTTTCTCAAAAATCGAAAAATTCTTTGATTTTCTACTGTAATGCTCTGAGTAGCATTGTATTCGATTGTTCCCTCATCTGAATTTTGACCGATAGATTCAAACCGAAAAATCGATTTGAATCAAGTCGCGATCCATTACATGGAACAGGCAGACTTCCGACGTGAATCACTCCGATTTTCGTTATGATTCAAGGCGATTTTTGGACTTGATTCAATTCGATTTTTTGGCTTGATTCAAACCGATGTTGGCTTGACACGTTTGTTCTGGAAATAAACCACTTTTCGACTTATATCAGATTCGGAATCCGGACTGGTGTAGTCCGAGTAATTTGCCTTGAATGAAGCTGAAAATTACTGTTAGTTACTGTTTTGTTTGGATGAAGTAGAATATTGTACGTCAGAAATTGAATTTTGTTTTGAGTCATGCATTCTGCTCAAGAAAAAATGTTTTCGAACTAAAATAAAAAAGTTTAGTTCTCGAGCTAATGATCAAGTATAAAGGAGAATCATTTTCACAATTTTAGAATACCTCGAAATGCAATAAACAATTTGAGCTTGAAAAACCAACATCGACGAATATACTATATTCCCTAGAATTATTCATTCTCATATTTATAAAAGTTAAATAATGCATGATCATAATTCTGTTTTCGCTAAAACGCTATCACTTTTAATGTTGCACCCCAGGTAGGTGAAATATAATAGACACCATAGATCTCCGAGTCAATGCACGCGAGCATGCGCCCTAAACCCTTAGTCATGCTTTGTCGAATGCGTGAATAATTTGCGATAGCTGAAATGCGCTCCGATCATTATTTGGTGAATATAATAGTCGCTGTATCCGGTTATCGGCAAGCCCGGACAGATAAGATAAAATGTTCTGGTGTTCTCACGCAGATATACACGAATTAATCATACTGGTCAGCCTGTAGTGGTAAATTTTCATTTTTTTTTAAATCACGATTAAAGAAAAGAAAATAACGGGGATTGTATCAAATAAAAATGGAAGAGGTATTATACACTATTTTATTCATGCATTCGTGTTACTTTTTACGCATTAATATGTGGGATGCAGGTGTAGGTGGGAAACCCGGAGAACTCAGAAGCACAGAGAGGATGTGCAAGCAACTAAACTACGATGTTAGTAGGCGCGTCGACATGTCTCTCTAAACTCAAGAAGGTTCTAGAATTTTTCAGAAATTTCAATGTAACATGTTGCAATATGGAATATAAAAAAAAACAATTGGTTTGCAATTTTTCTAGAAGACTTAAGAACTGTCTCAAATTTTTTTGAAAAAACCTTGAACTTTTTCGAGAGTTCCTGAAAATCCAAGAATTTTCTTTTCTTTATTTTATCATCACGAAACCTTAAGGTTTATACAGCTCAAGAATTTTCCTAATCTTTTTTGGACATTAGGCAAGACGCGCGCTTCGCGGGCACTAGCCAGGCTGCATGAAATTGATTCTGCAATGAATTATTTAAACACGATTAATTGTTGAATTCATGAATCTATTGGTAATTTATAATTTTAAAATGCGTTGAAGTTATGAAATTTGTTTTTTTATTAGCAAGGTAAGTAATGCACTCAAATTACTATTTCTATCAATTCAAAATACCACTTTTTTATTTAGTATTATTCAAATCCTTCATTTATTCATTTGCGTTATTGCGTCTTTTCTCCCATCTCTACAGTTCGATAGTAAATTGATATATCTACTGGACGATGTTTGTTATCACTTGTCTTATTTAGAGTATAATTCAATGAATAAATGATTCATTACAATTTCCGAATTAATTTTGAACGTTTCTAGGAGGCAACAACTTTAATTGAATTGTATGAACACTAGGGTGACCCATTTTACGGGTATTCCTGAATATTTCCGATTTCGCCTCAAAAAATGATTCTTCAGTTGATAAAATACCCCTGTGAATTTTTTCATATTTTTAAAATGCATATTGATGGTTGCACCGTGCGTTTAAAGTTTGACTAACATTTTTGACCGACTGGTAGTAGAAGTCATAAAACTTGGGTATAAGTTAAATATCCTCAATGATACGTCCGTGTCAGGTAGTAAGTATGGCTCCG
Source organism: Diachasma alloeum (assembly GCF_001412515.2). Classification (NCBI taxonomy): domain Eukaryota; kingdom Metazoa; phylum Arthropoda; class Insecta; order Hymenoptera; family Braconidae; genus Diachasma; species Diachasma alloeum. The sequence goes on from NW_021680751.1 coordinate 52,721, forward strand.
AGTGAGGGTTCGGGTGTGTCACCCAGGTAATATGTCTTTTACAGTTGCAAACAGTACCCGGAAAAGGCTTTAGAAAAGGAGAAACCTATTGTTAAGGTACTAGTAACTCATGTTTTTTTAATCGATAGATATTGACACGTAGATCCAATTTTTTCAATGGTTTTTTCCATTTCAAGTGGGGCGCATATAAGAGAAACACTTAAAAAACCTTTCAAATGCCTTTTTACTGATTTGTGAGAAAATGGTCAACTTTTTTATAAAATTTATTTTTAAAGTTCTCAAGAAGTCTTATATTTTTGTTTTATGTGTTTCCTTGTTTAATCACATCCTGAGCTAGTAATTTCAATTAGTTTACAAATATTATTAAAAAATGGAAGTACTAGTGGCTTTTTTTCTTATATACCGACCGTTATTTTGTAACATTGAGATGAAATTTTGTAAATAATTTTCATGTTTTTGGATGATTCATTCATAAAAGAATGATAATAAAGGACGCAAACCTGTGATAACTGGTTCGTCAGTAGCGCTACGGTTGGCAGAATGGGGCTAAGGCAAACCCGGGCTAATGTCAAGGAGTGGTAGAAGAGAAGATTCCATTCATTAGATCAGCGAAATAATCCATCACCATTTCATGTAGGGGAGGGTGGGGCAAAATGGAACGGTACAAAAAACGAATATAGAGCGAAATTCAGACAACTTTTTTTTTCACCTTATGTGAGCTCAAAAATGATGATTCGGGGTTAAGTCAGTGACATCAGTCCACTCTGTAGTTATTGCTATCTTGTAATCTAAAGGAGATAGGAGAATTTTGATACGGACCTTTTTGCAGAGAATTTCAAGGGCTATAAAAAAGATCTGTTTGAAATACAACTAAATTTCCAGAACATTCTGGTCGACCATCGGCCTACTTCGAAAATCTCCGGGACCCTTCGGGTCATCAGCCATAAGTCACCGAAACACGCGCGAATCAGTTTAGGCTTAGCCTCTCACCGTACAAGTCTATCTCGGGCAAATCACCTGTACAAGTTTTATATCGCACATCACCGAGTACAGTAGCTTCTTGAACCTCACCTAGCTCACTAGTAATCAAGGACACCACCGGTCTTTGTAAGATCACCGTTTGTTCAGTACATCACCTCTGTTGATTAAATTCAGTCTAAATTCAGTGACACAACGAATTAACAGTGAAAGACAATTATCAGTATAATTAGACATTCAACAATTAAATTACCAAAGAGTGTAAATAAGTTTTGACAAAGTGGTTCGATCCCACAAAATAAAGTGTGATTTTTTAAATCCAACTCATCAGTAATTTTCCCAACATCTCCCTCCACATTTTCATCCCACATCCACCCTAAATCTAGTCATTCACCAAAGAAGATCATTATAAAAATTTTGTTATGTTCATTGTAAAAAAGATAATTCAAGGTTAAAAAACTGAAGAAAAATATGATGTTTGTCAATTCAATTATAGAGTAATCGACGATTATACATAAATAAATAAAACCTTTGGAATATTATTATTGTTCTATGAATAAATTGAATATTAAAAAAAGGTCCTATAGTTTTTGAAAACCAAAATTCACTACCGTTCCATTTTCCCCCATTCTTCCCTTTTCTTGAAAACTAATAGAAATCTGGAAAGTTAAGGTAAATTAATTTTTGAATTTTCAATTGATTGAAAATTGAAGAATACATTATATGATTNAAGTGGGGCGCATATAAGAGAAACACTTAAAAAACCTTTCAAATGCCTTTTTACTGATTTGTGAGAAAATGGTCAACTTTTTTATAAAATTTATTTTTAAAGTTCTCAAGAAGTCTTATATTTTTGTTTTATGTGTTTCCTTGTTTAATCACATCCTGAGCTAGTAATTTCAATTAGTTTACAAATATTATTAAAAAATGGAAGTACTAGTGGCTTTTTTTCTTATATACCGACCGTTATTTTGTAACATTGAGATGAAATTTTGTAAATAATTTTCATGTTTTTGGATGATTCATTCATAAAAGAATGATAATAAAGGACGCAAACCTGTGATAACTGGTTCGTCAGTAGCGCTACGGTTGGCAGAATGGGGCTAAGGCAAACCCGGGCTAATGTCAAGGAGTGGTAGAAGAGAAGATTCCATTCATTAGATCAGCGAAATAATCCATCACCATTTCATGTAGGGGAGGGTGGGGCAAAATGGAACGGTACAAAAAACGAATATAGAGCGAAATTCAGACAACTTTTTTTTTCACCTTATGTGAGCTCAAAAATGATGATTCGGGGTTAAGTCAGTGACATCAGTCCACTCTGTAGTTATTGCTATCTTGTAATCTAAAGGAGATAGGAGAATTTTGATACGGACCTTTTTGCAGAGAATTTCAAGGGCTATAAAAAAGATCTGTTTGAAATACAACTAAATTTCCAGAACATTCTGGTCGACCATCGGCCTACTTCGAAAATCTCCGGGACCCTTCGGGTCATCAGCCATAAGTCACCGAAACACGCGCGAATCAGTTTAGGCTTAGCCTCTCACCGTACAAGTCTATCTCGGGCAAATCACCTGTACAAGTTTTATATCGCACATCACCGAGTACAGTAGCTTCTTGAACCTCACCTAGCTCACTAGTAATCAAGGACACCACCGGTCTTTGTAAGATCACCGTTTGTTCAGTACATCACCTCTGTTGATTAAATTCAGTCTAAATTCAGTGACACAACGAATTAACAGTGAAAGACAATTATCAGTATAATTAGACATTCAACAATTAAATTACCAAAGAGTGTAAATAAGTTTTGACAAAGTGGTTCGATCCCACAAAATAAAGTGTGATTTTTTAAATCCAACTCATCAGTAATTTTCCCAACATCTCCCTCCACATTTTCATCCCACATCCACCCTAAATCTAGTCATTCACCAAAGAAGATCATTATAAAAATTTTGTTATGTTCATTGTAAAAAAGATAATTCAAGGTTAAAAAACTGAAGAAAAATATGATGTTTGTCAATTCAATTATAGAGTAATCGACGATTATACATAAATAAATAAAACCTTTGGAATATTATTATTGTTCTATGAATAAATTGAATATTAAAAAAAGGTCCTATAGTTTTTGAAAACCAAAATTCACTACCGTTCCATTTTCCCCCATTCTTCCCTTTTCTTGAAAACTAATAGAAATCTGGAAAGTTAAGGTAAATTAATTTTTGAATTTTCAATTGATTGAAAATTGAAGAATACATTATATGATTTAGTTTACTAAAGTTTACTAATGTTTTGATTGAAAATTCAGATGAGTGGAGGAACTCTCATCTTTCTGCTCTTCAAAAATTTCGAATTCGAATGAATTTTCGAATGAAAACCCCGAATCATCATTTTTGAGCGCACATTAGGTGAAAAAAAAAGGTTGTCTGAATTTCGCTCTATACTCGTTTTGTGTATCGTTCTATTTTGCCCCATCGTTTCATTTTGCCCCGCGTTCCATTTTGCCCCGTCGTTCCATTGTGCCCCACAGTTCTGTTTTGCCCCACACTCCCCTAGCAATTCTTTAAAAACTTTGCCTTTGTTTTTTTTGTATTCTTTAGTCTGAATATTCTCGATATATTGAGAATTGAATAGTCCTCATGGACAAAATATATTTTTTCAATCTGAAGGAAAACGTATGAAATTAATTAAAATGGTTCGAAAAATAATGATCTAAAATAGAGTTGAAAGAAATAAGTATAATTGATCTTCTGAGTTGAATAAACGCTCCCAGGATTCCTTCGGATTAAGTTAGATTTGTCTAATGCCTTTTTTGTTACAAATGTAGTTGACATTTCTTTCATATAAATTGGAAATATAAAATTCTCAATATATCAAAAATAATCAAAGAGTAAAAAATTTAAAAAACCAAAGAAAAAAAGTTATTAAAAACTTGATACATGAAATATTAAAGAACAATTTTTCTGGCCTAAGGAATCGATTCCCCTCTTCCACCACTCCCTGGCATTATCGTGGATTTTCCTTGCCCCCTTCTGCCGCCTGAAGCGTAATACTGACGCACTACATTAATCATAGAAGGTTCCTCTTTTATTATAGTTTTTTCATGAATGCATCATCCGAAAACATGAAAACTATATACAAAATTNGAAGATCATTATAAAAATTTTGTTATGTTCATTGTAAAAAAGATAATTCAAGGTTAAAAAACTGAAGAAAAATATGATGTTTGTCAATTCAATTATAGAGTAATCGACGATTATACATAAATAAATAAAACCTTTGGAATATTATTATTGTTCTATGAATAAATTGAATATTAAAAAAAGGTCCTATAGTTTTTGAAAACCAAAATTCACTACCGTTCCATTTTCCCCCATTCTTCCCTTTTCTTGAAAACTAATAGAAATCTGGAAAGTTAAGGTAAATTAATTTTTGAATTTTCAATTGATTGAAAATTGAAGAATACATTATATGATTTAGTTTACTAAAGTTTACTAATGTTTTGATTGAAAATTCAGATGAGTGGAGGAACTCTCATCTTTCTGCTCTTCAAAAATTTCGAATTCGAATGAATTTTCGAATGAAAACCCCGAATCATCATTTTTGAGCGCACATTAGGTGAAAAAAAAAGGTTGTCTGAATTTCGCTCTATACTCGTTTTGTGTATCGTTCTATTTTGCCCCATCGTTTCATTTTGCCCCGCGTTCCATTTTGCCCCGTCGTTCCATTGTGCCCCACAGTTCTGTTTTGCCCCACACTCCCCTAGCAATTCTTTAAAAACTTTGCCTTTGTTTTTTTTGTATTCTTTAGTCTGAATATTCTCGATATATTGAGAATTGAATAGTCCTCATGGACAAAATATATTTTTTCAATCTGAAGGAAAACGTATGAAATTAATTAAAATGGTTCGAAAAATAATGATCTAAAATAGAGTTGAAAGAAATAAGTATAATTGATCTTCTGAGTTGAATAAACGCTCCCAGGATTCCTTCGGATTAAGTTAGATTTGTCTAATGCCTTTTTTGTTACAAATGTAGTTGACATTTCTTTCATATAAATTGGAAATATAAAATTCTCAATATATCAAAAATAATCAAAGAGTAAAAAATTTAAAAAACCAAAGAAAAAAAGTTATTAAAAACTTGATACATGAAATATTAAAGAACAATTTTTCTGGCCTAAGGAATCGATTCCCCTCTTCCACCACTCCCTGGCATTATCGTGGATTTTCCTTGCCCCCTTCTGCCGCCTGAAGCGTAATACTGACGCACTACATTAATCATAGAAGGTTCCTCTTTTATTATAGTTTTTTCATGAATGCATCATCCGAAAACATGAAAACTATATACAAAATTTCAGGTAAATCTTAAAAGCTACCAATCAGTAGGAAAACAGCACACTAATATTTCCATTTTTAATAACATTCATAAATCAATTGAAATTATTATCAGGACGTCTCTAGACGTAAAAAACGCAGAAAACAAAAAATGTGCAACTCATTGAGAGCTTCAAAAATGCATTTTGAAGGACTTTTAAAATTTGTAAAATTTTGTCAGAAATTAGTAAAAAATTGACCATTTCCTCACAATTTGCGAAAAAGGTCTTTTTAGAGGCTTTTTGTTATGAAACGGCCAGATACCCAACATGCTAGAGACGTCTAAAAATCACTGAATTGAGTAGAAATGAGGATTTTCATTTTGATAAGTAATAAGTTTTCTGTTGAGACAAAAATTAATTCTGTTCTTAAACCTCCCTCTGAACGGTTTACGGAGGGAAAACACCGAGGGATGTAATAATTGAGTCTTTAAAAAATTATTGACACATTCGATCTCTACGATGCGTATAAAAGTCCATAAGAAATAAAACTACACTACCTTGAAAAATGATTCATAAATTTGGAAAAAATTCACATGTACTTTCCATGTCATTGGTTATCCTTATCAAATACGAAAATTATGAAATTTAATTTTTTTTACATATGAGCCATCCTAATGAACACCACGTCAGTCTGTTGACCACTTTACCAATAATAAACAAAATCGTGTGACGTATGGACCCAGTCTATACGTCGGTTATTTTATCTTAGGAAATAATATTTCCCATTTTATTATAAGTGGATAGAAACTGAAAGAATTTCAGTTTCTTCAGACACTGACAATCTTACCTAAGCAGTCTCACGATGTTACCTGAGTGTAGTTTCCGTTCAGAAACTGTTTGACTATGTTGGAGACTGTCAATGACAACAGCATGGCTGTCTTAGTCTCTCAAAACCGTGAGAATGCTTAATTTGCATTTTTGGGATAGCAACGACTTGCTACCCCAAAACTAAGACAGATCACGGGCAGAGGCGAAGCAGGACAGTCGCTCCTCCCTCTATAATTTGGAACATTTTAATCACGTATACACTGAACCCAATCCTTTCCAGTTGTCTTGTAGACATTAAAAATTTATTCCAATATTATATTAACTATTGCCAGTTAAACGGAAGTGATCATTAGAAGACTTTTTCCCTTAAAAACGTCCCAAATTGTGAGCGGACTTCTCTTTGGCTCTAACCGCTGTAAAAGCCGAAGCAGAAGGGTCAACTTAGTGACCCGAGGGTTCATATTGGTAGGTCTGGGTTATCTGAAAACCCCTACGGATCCATCAAACGTCACATTGGCACCCGACGTGGGGCACTCATAAAGGGATTGAGTGCTTTTTGGAATTCCCACGGACTTATTAATAAATTTATGTGACGAAACTGTGAAAAAGAAAAGATTTTGTGAAGGATTGTATCTATCAGTGTACGTGGCGAAGTGTCCAAAGACTCGCAACTCAAGGGTTATCGCTGGAGAAATCAGAACTTTTCGGGAGAATACTACCCTGTACCTTATGCTCAAATTGTTTCGACCGGAACTGTTGACTTTGGACGCACGTCTCAAGGTGAATCCACAGCCTGACCGAGTCGGACAGGTACTACGGAGACGAGGGACGCAATGCTGCCTACTATCTCCTCCATTGAAGAACTTATTGTTAAACTTCGTCTCACATTCGGTACGAGGGAAAACCTCGGTCAGTTCCTTGGGAGGATGTCTAGGTTGATTCAGCAGGAGGACGAATCCGTTGACCAATATTCCGCTCGCTTCAGGGCTCTTGAACTCAAAGCGCGAAGTAGACTCGATACAGATGTAGACAGTGATTTCGGAATCACTATGGACGAGGTCTCTCAGAATGCGATGCAGAATGCGATGAATGACTATGGCGAGTCATTTATCATCGGACTGAAGAGGGAGATAAAATGATGTTTGCGATGAACCCCACAATATTCGATGAGGCCGTCGGATTCGCCGTCTCCATTGAAAAAAAGCTCCAAGAGATTGATCAGTGCGACCGCTTCCGAAGGTTGGGGGGGAGCAAGAAACAAGCGCAAAATCATAATAAGGTCCTCGCATTCGAGGCTGATATCGATGACCAAATTTTCGAATCGGATATCAGGGAATCGAATGTCAGGATTACAACCACTCAGTCAGTCGATAGTCGAGATAAGAATCCGAGACTTCCTCCACGTTCTAACCAAAATAATCGTTACGATAGGGATAACAGGAACAATGGGAATAGGTCAGGAAACAAGGCTCCCAAAAATTCTAATCAGTGGTCAAGGGAGAGACGTGATCCCAACACGATATGCTATGTTCGGTGTAGGGAGACAGGACATTACGCGAGAGAGTGCATGGCCCCAGCACCCGTGCCAAAGCCAGGGAGGAGACAGACCGATGCGACGGCCGGCGGGTCAAGCAATGGCTCTGCACAGGGCAAAGCGAGCTCTGGTCAGGGTCCCTCAAACAATTTAAACTAGATAGGAGTCCGGAGAAATCGCGCGACACCGGACTCAAAGACATGGGCCAACGAACTGCGCGAAAACAGAAAATTTTCAAAACGGCTCAGGTCAATTACAGGGTAATGAATGTCTCACCGACGCAGGTTAGATTAAAGGTGGACAAAATGACAAGAGGAGATGGACAATTTTTGTTGACACCGGTGCCGACATTAATAGTGTGAGGTCCGATAAATTAACTCCAAGCGCAAAAATTGACAGCTCGGAAATAATTATCGTAAAATGGGTTAGGCCCGGTAAATTGAGAACGAAAGGTTTTGTAATGCTTAACGTAAAGGGGGTAGAGGACAAATTTCATGTCGTTGACCCCAATTTTCCCTCCTGGAAGACGGATTAATAGGTAGGCCGTTCCTCAAAAATAGGGCCGTCAAAATTGATTATGGGGAGGATTCACTTATGATAGGGTACATTAAGCACCCATTCGAGAATATGGAGTCAGTACTGCTTCCGCCTAGAACGGTGAAATTAGTCTACGTTAGGGTTCCAAACTTTGCCTCTCAGGTCGGGTAAATTCCGCGTAAAGATATAAAACCCGGAATGTATTTCGGCGAGGCTATAGTTGAATCAAGAAATGGTGTGGCCTTCATGTACGCGTTTAACACCCTCGAGACCAAGGAAAAATTTAAGGTTCCGGGTATTGAACTCGAGGAGATCGAGAGTATCGCGACGGAGAAGTAGGTGAAGGCGTTTGTAAAATCCCAGAGTTCCGATGATCCCGAGAAAAGTCGATTAGAGCGAGCCGAGAAAGTCATTGAATGCTTGCGATTAGATGAGCGTTAGATGAGGAAGAGCAGGAGGAGGCCAAAGACTCGTCAGGTACAACCCATGGGTGTACAAGCTAGACACCGAAAAATTGCACGAAGCTAAAATACCGGGTTATAATTTAAAATTGAAGGACGATGAACCAATAGTTGTGAGGTAATTCCGCTTACCCTTTCACATTAGAGACAAAGCGAATGAGCAAGTCGATGAAATGCTCAGGGCGGGAATTATTGAACCCTCCGATTCTCCGTACAACGCATCGGTCTAGATGGTACCGAAGAAACCAGGGTCCGACGGGAAAAAGCGTTGGCGCATGGTCATCCACTTCCGGCGCTTAAACGAGAAAATGGTCGCAGACGCATACCCTTTACCTAATATCACCGACATCTTGGACTAGTTAGGGCGGGTGAAATATTTTTCGACCTTTGACTTAGTCTTAGTCTTAGTCTTGGGTTTTCATTGAAGAACATCGGGAGAGGTATAAGAAATTTGCCGACAGATTGAATGACGTAAATATGAGCCTGAGTGTCGAGAAATGCGAATTCTTGAAAGAGGAGGTGACGTTTTTGAGGCATTGGGTCAGTGAAGAGCGAATAAAACTCAGCCCAAAAACGATTGAACCCATTTTGAAGTATCCGAAGCCCAAGTATGAAAGGGAATCAGGCAATTTCTCGGGCTAGCGGGGTACTACCGCCGCTTCATCAAAGATTTCGCGTTGAAGGCGTGACCTATCACAGAATTACTGAAGGAAGAGAATCCTTTCGTTTTTGGGGAAGAGCAGAAAGAGGCTTTCACGATAATTACCAACGAAATTACGTCGCACTGACGCTTCGGATTACGCTGTCGGCGCGGTTTTGAGTCGAGGCGAGATAGGTAAAGACCTGCCCATATGCTTTGCCTCCCGAGTTATGACTAAAGCGAAGAAAAACTATACAACAACAAAAAAAGAATTGTTAGCTATCATTTACCCTATCAGACAGTTTCGTCCGTACATGTATGGGAGAAAATTTACTCTCATCACCGATCATCAGCCACTCGTGTGGCTGAGATCCACCAAAGATCCGGCAGCTCAATTACGGGGATGGGCGAATGAACTAGAAGACTATGACTACAACATTAAGTACAAGCCAGGAAAATTGAATCTTAATGCCTATGCCTTATCCCGGAATCCAATACCTGACAAGAAAGAGGAAAGGATCCTCGAGGGAAAGTAGTGTAATAATGCCGATTCTGGGGCAACGTTTTTGGCGTTGACCTGGTCGTTGGGGCCCAGTAGGGGGGTCAGATGAAAGTGGGTGGGTGGGTGGTTGATTAATTCGCGGCGTCGCGGTTTAATTCGCGGTTTGATTAGATAATTCGTCATTTTTTCCCTCGAAGTAATGAAAGGGTTAATTAATTCGCGAGGTGGCAGTTTAATTCGGGTTTGATTCGCGGGGTCACGGTTTAATTCGCGGTTTAATTCGCGGTTTGATTAATTAATTCGCGATTTTTTCCCCTCGAAGTAATGCAAGGGTTAATTAATTCGCGTTTTAATTCGCGGTTTGACTAATTAATTCGCGATTTTTTCCCTCGAAGTGATGAAAGGGTTATTTAATTCGCTAGTTAATCAATTTAATTCGCGGTTTTGCGTTACAATGGACCTTCTCGGTGAGTCAATCCACCGCGCGAGAGCGTGAGTGAAGGGGTTAATTAATTCGCAGGTCGTGGTTTGATTCGCAGATTAATTCCGCAGATCACGGCTAAATTCGAGGATCGATTGATTAATTAATCAATTAGTATACCCAAACTTCTCAGTACACCGCCGCGAGGGGTGAAACGGTTAACTAATTCGCTGCTGTAGAAATCATAGAAGGGGCTCCTCTTCTTCAAACATTGACACCTGGCTCCACTTGACATGTCTGAACTTGAGTTTTCCGGTACTTTCTCGTTTGCCGCCCCCCTTCGTGTGAAATTGTTGTTGATATCGATATCAATATATAAATATTTATTTAAAAAAACATTTTCCTGTCACATGTCTGAACTTGAGTTTTCCCGTACTTTCTGTTTGCCGCTCCCATTCGTGAGAAATCATTGTTATTAATGATATCAATATATAAATATTTATTTTAAAAAACATTTCCCTGACATGTCTGAACTTGAGATTTCCCGTACTTTCTCATCTGCCGCCCCCCCCCCTTCGTGTGAAATTGTTGTTGATAACGATATCAATATGTAAATGTTTATTTTAAAAAGAAGTGTTCAGAAGGGGAGGGAGTATGTAGATATGCAAAGGCAGACGATCTGTCATACAAAAACTTAGGTACCCCCACCAATTTGGCATAGTCCTCGACAAATTTTACACGTTGTAGTAGGAGGAGTTTCCGAAAAATCTCCATCTGCTTCAAACTGATAAGGATGGAAATGCATTGGAAGATGTCCGAACGCAATCTTTTGTTTACGTAGACTTTTTCGGTTTGCCTGGGAATGAATGTTGTACTCACAACCCTAAGAACATGATGTTTGACAAACTGGAGCAGAGTTATCGGACCGTTTGATGGCCTATCGCGCCGCAAAGATTAAATGTTATCCAGGACATATTTCAACTATTTTTTTTCCCACGAAAAAAAATGTTGCTATTTTGTTAATAATTTTCCAATGAGTCACATGATTCTTTTTCAACCAATCACGTAAGATTTTACAGAGTGTACAAGCGTAGGCACACTCACATATGTATCTATATAAACAAATTTCACCTTGATTTTCCGCTAGCTCTTTAGTGTCTTTATCATGTGTTACGTCCGGAGACGTTATCCGCGTCGTTGGACAACGGTTAAAATTTTTATTATTTTTTTTTAGATTCCAGATGATTGCTAAAATTATCCAAGATTTGCTTTTCTTTTCATACTTATCTTGTTTTAGTTTTTATTGGATGGACGACGCTCGTAATATCAGGTACTCTTACCTTTGGCCTTCAATTTTAACTAGTAATCTCTACTTCTATTCAGAAATAGGAAAAATAGGAAGGGTGGGAGGGATCTCGAAATGACCAAAAGACCCGATTTGTTCCTATTAATTTCCAAATATAATTCCCAATAAAATCGTATTCCTAATTTACATGAGACTCGATTATCCTTCTATCAATTTTAAAAATCTCCCCTAGAAAATCTCTTATTTAAAATGGGTTTGTAGACAAAGGTACTCACTCGATACAATGGTTAATCCAAATTTTCACTTTGTCTTATCCCACGCACTTAGTCTAGTTTTAACTCTGAAAATGTTTATTTGTGAGTTTCCATTCTTTTCTCACACTTTCATCACGGTCTATAGTGAATACTTATGCACTGAGATAAACTTCCCCTCTCTATTTCAGTGAAAATTTTGATAAGTTTCAAGTCTGAGCACGTTAGCACTATTATTAATTTCAATTGTCACTTTGTTATGCCCCAAATGACATTCCAAAATTCAACTGCTTATTCGAATAACATGAAGTGACGAAAGTGGCACAAGTTATTCGAAACAAACAGTGGAATGAAGAAATATACAGATAACTGGGGTGCAGCGTCAGCACTTTGCGCCCCGACGACTGGCCTTCGCGTACACCGGGAAGACGTTACCCGATGCCTTGCAGGTGTGCGACGAAGAACAATGACCTGATGCAATCGTATTACATGAGGTGATAAAAACTCGTGTAATCGTTGTCTCGGGGACAGTTACTTGTCAATTCTTTGATTACCTTCTTTATACTTTACTAGGCAGATCGCGCGCTTCGCGCGCGCTACCTAGCTTGCATGAAATTGATATTTGTCGTCATTTTCATGAATTATAAATTCCCCGACTTACGAACTACGTGATCCTACATTTTGTCAACTTTTTTATTATATTTCAATCATGTTTTAATATTTATATCAGAAATAATTATAATTATTGTGACAATTGAATTAACCAACTATAAAGCAACTTTAAACAAAAACTTCACTTCGATCAATGCATTTTTAATGGGGCATCAGTTTGGTGTCAATTTTTTGAACGTAAATGTGATATTTCCATATTTAAGCATTAGGTACTTACACAGATTTGGACAATAACCGAGGAAATTTTCCTCATGAAGAGGAAAAAATTTGAATTTTCGCAGCGTGATATCCCAAAATCAAATTATNATAACTACGCAAGTAAGATTATTTTATTTTTTTTGGCCAAGAGATAAATAATCGGTATGTCAACTCCAGGAGGTAGTCGACAAGAAAGTGAGTTTGATTCCTATTCTCTCTCTGCACCGGGAGCACGGAGGAATCCATTCAACTCAGATGGGGAGATTGACAGAAATGTTAATCTGCGTCGAAGATATACCCAATCTTTGCATCAAAGCATGTTAGTCGCTAATCAGCGACAGGTACGGGCCGAGGTTCACCGGGACGCTGGGGACGAGTTACCGGACGAATTACCTGGGGCTGGGCGCGGCAATAGCACGCAAAGAAGTAACGGGAGAATCTCAAATTCCCCAAATAATGTACGTCTTTACCCTGCTAATCCTCCACAAAACGTGCCGGGAANTAAAGAAGTAACGGGAGAATCTCAAATTCCCCAAATAATATACGTCTTTACCCTGCTAATCCTCCATAAAACGTGCCGGGAAATCCATTTGAGGACATCTAGGAACTTCCGGAGGAAGAGGAAAGAGCAGAGGAAATACATGACACGCCTGAACTACACTTTTCTACCCCAAGCAACGTCTTCTTCCAGGCGGGGGCACTTGGAGCAGGGGGCTTTAAACCAAATCGCACTCCTGAGGATGGGCGTCGTGAAACTATACCACCTGATATGGAAAAATCGGGGGAAGAGCGACCGCCTAGACGTTTAGATCATCTCAGAGGGAAAATAGTCGATTTACATGAAAAAGTCGCGACCCTTGAGATGAGAAACAGGAAAAGGGAGGAGGAAATGCAGAAAGCGCAACAACTTCTGGAATCCGAGCGGCTTCGTCGAGAGGAGGCTGAAAGGGAGAGGAATGTCGTAAGAGACCTGTTAGCAGATGCCTGTACTGTAACTGTACGTACGTATCCAGTCTGTACTGGAAACTGTACGTACACATCTCGATTTGAAAGGCGCTCTGCAGATGGTACCTAATTTCGGAGGGGAAAATCCGGATAAATTGGATGCTTTCATGAAATCAGTCGAAAGCGCAAAAAAATTGATCCATCCTGAGCTCCAAGAATTTCTATTAGAAGGAATTTTAGGGAGTAAACTGGAAGGCAGTGCCATGAAACAACTGAAATACAGAACAGTTACGTCATTCGAACAACTAAAAACTGAGTTAGAGTCGCTTTTTGGGAAAACAAAAAGTCTGTTGGGTCTTCAGGTGGAGTTCAGTAGACTACAGCAGAAGGAAAACGAAGATGTTACTAAATATGTGGCTCGCACGGAAGAAGTCACTTTGGATTTCTTGAACGGGTTACTAGGTCTGCATAATGAGTTCACAGAGAAGGAAAAATTAGCTTCCAAGACACTCATGCTGACCCTGGCAAAACTGATGTTCGAGCAGGGATTACGAGGGCAGTTGCAGATTCTGGTACGAGCACATAATTTCAAAACTCTCCATGAGGCTTGTGTGGGAGCTATAGAGCTAGAAAAAACTATTTCTGGCGCGCACAAGGGGAAGAGTGGAGGAGTTACAACAGCGCAGAAGAATTTTTCCGGAGGAAATCGAAGTTCTCTGGGTAGGCTATCAACTGGGAAATGTTTTACTTGCGGACAGCCGGGGCATCAATCGAAGGAATGTCGTAATAACGGACAGCGTAAGTCAACGTTACCAGTTGCAACGGAAAGACGCAGCGTCAACGCTTTTGAGACCGTTTGTAAATACTGCAAATATGCAGGTCATGAGGCTACGGATTGTCGTAAGTTGAAAAAAAGATTGGGGATACCTAATTCACAAAAAGTTCCGTCAGAATTGACCAATAGCAAAGATGGTATGGCCTCGACACACAAAAACGACAAAACGGCCAGCAATAACAACAACTCTGCAAAAAAGAAAGGCGAGAAAGCTGATGCTGATAAAGTTCTACCAGTGGGGGCTTATCAAGTGATGATGGTGAAATCTTCCGAGGAGGGGAGGAATTCTTCAAAAAAATCTAAAAGGCAGATGATAAAACCAGCAAAGGCTGCTGAGATTAAAACGCAGATTTTACTCAGTGCAGCTGAATTGAAGGAGCCTACTTTATTCCTGGCAGATTCGGGAGCGAAAGCATCTCTTGTACGAAAAGATAAATTAGAGGACGATGTTGAAATCTCACCGGGAAATCGAGTCCTGAGAGGAATCTCTAATCAGGATGTGGCAACCTTGGGGGAGGTGGTATTATACCTGAAAATTGGTAGAAAATACCTGGGACATGCCTTTCAAGTAGTACCTGAGAGTTTTCCTTGCATCGGAGGTATACTAGGCGAGGATTTTTTGTCTTCTTCTAGCCTAGATGTGCAAACAATGCACGGAAAGGCGTTAATAATTAATGGACGTCCTTTTGATTTATTCCAAGACAGAGAGCCCGCAAAAATTGAAGCCAGAAGTGAAATTTTAGTTCGAGTTCCTACACGCGGTGCAAAGACTGGGATCACGCAGAAAAAACAACTGGTAAAAGNACAACTGGTAAAAGGAGTATTCATAGGAGAATGCTTAACCAGGGCGGTAAATGGTCAAGCAGTCGTTTCTGTAATCAACACCAACGATAATGATGTATTTATCGATCTACCAATTGTAGGACTTGAACCTCTACCCTCGAAAGAAATTATTATGATGCTGAGAAGTTCCAAGAAAACCGAAATAAAAGATCGCGTTAAGCTGTTGCACGAGAATTTGAGGATTGACCATCTGAAAAGGGAAGAGAGGGACTCTCTTCTGGAAATCCTGGAGGAGTATAACTCTATCGTGCAATTACCAGGGGATTCACCAGGGGTGACCGATCATCTAGAACATGAAATTCCCTTGAAACCTGGCACCGCGCCCATCAACGTGAGACCTCACCGGTTACCAGA
>NW_021680751.1:68493-70206 GCF_001412515.2 Diachasma alloeum
GTTACAGCGCCGATCCTGCAATATCCAGATTTCCAGAGGCCATTTCTGCTGACTACGGATGCGTCAAACAAGGCTGTGGGAGCTGTGTTGTCGCAGGGGGAGATCGGAAAGGATCTGCCAATTGCCTATGCCAGCCGGACGCTTAATCCTGCGGAGCAGAAATACAGTACGATTGAGAGAGAATTAGTAGCCATTGTGTGGGGTGCTCATCACTTCCGACCCTACCTGTATGGGCAAAAGTTCACTGTCGTTACCGATCACAGGCCCTTAAGATGGATTGTTAACGTCAAGGATCCAGGTTCGAATCTCGTGCATTGGCGTCTAAAATTAGAGGAGTATGATTTCNTTGACCGACAGGTCAAGGAGATGCTGCAAAGTGGCGCCGTACGACCTAGTAAAAGTCAATGGAATGCGCCTCTGCTCGTCGTACCGAAGAAAATGGATGCTTCGGGCAAGGTGAAATTTCGTGTTGTCGTCGATTTTCGACGGTTGAATGACGTCACGGTTGGTGATTCATTTCCGTTGCCCAATATTACTGACATTTTGGATCGGTTGGGTAATGCAAAGTATTTCTCAACTCTGGATTTGGCCTCGGGTTTTCATCAAATACCCGTAAAAGAAGAGGACAAGTGCAAGACTGCTTTTTCGACACCCTATGGGCACTACGAATTTAACAGATTGCCTTTCGGGGTTAAGGGCGGCCCNATACGAATTTAACAGATTGCCTCTCGGGATTAAGGGCGGCCCTGCAACGTTCCAGAGGTTAATGAATTCTGTTTTGGCTNTGTCGGACGTGCGTTCGCAAAGAAAATAATTTGTGAATATGGAACGCCACAGAGACTTCTCACGGATCAAGGACCAAATTTCGTGGGGGAAATATTCAAAAATGTCTGTAGACTTNCTAGTAAAAGTCAATGGAATGCGCCTCTGCTCGTCGTACCGAAGAAAATGGATGCTTCGGGCAAGGTGAAATTTCGTGTTGTCGTCGATTTTCGACGGTTGAATGACGTCACGGTTGGTGATTCATTTCCGTTGCCCAATATTACTGACATTTTGGATCGGTTGGGTAATGCAAAGTATTTCTCAACTCTGGATTTGGCCTCGGGTTTTCATCAAATACCCGTAAAAGAAGAGGACAAGTGCAAGACTGCTTTTTCGATACCCTATGGGCAATACGAATTTAACAGATTGCCTCTCGGGATTAAGGGCGGCCCTGCAACGTTCCAGAGGTTAATGAATTCTGTTTTGGCTGGACTTCAGGGTATCCCATGTTTTGTATATCTGGATGACATCGTAATCTTTGGCCCAGATCTACAGGAGCATAATAAGAGGCTGAGGGAAGTCCTGCAGCGCCTGAGGGATGCAAACCTGAGACTCCAACCTGACAAGTGCAATTTCTTAAGACGAGAAGTCGTGTATTTGGGACATATTATCACCAAAGATGGGATCAAAGCCGATCCTAGTAAAATAGAAGCAGTAAAGGATTTTCTGGAGCCTCAGAGTCAAAAGGAAATAATGTCCTTTTTGGGTCTGGCAGGTTAATACCGGAAATTCATTAGGGATTTTTCCAAAATCGCAAAACCTTTGTCGAACCTTCTAAGAAAGGACGTCGCCTGGACCTGGGGGACAGCGGAGGAGAGCGCGTTTGAGAGTCTGAAATCAGCTCTGGTTACAGCGCCGATCCTGCAATATCCAGATTACCAGAGGCCATTT